>NC_083345.1:60208235-60509075 GCF_019175385.1 Lycium barbarum | reverse complement strand
CGAGTCACGCTGGGTTGTACTACCGAGATGTCGATATTTCCATCCGGAGCACATGTGTCCGGAGTACTACTTGCATGGCATGGCATTACACTCATACCATTGTTGCACTACATTGCATTATGACTTGATTGAGATGTTTGATGATTCAATTGTGATGGTTGGATTGGATCGAATATACTCAGACTTGGCATTTTTGGGTTAGTTTCCTTAATTGGGTAGTGATGAGTGTTTGGGTTTGGATTCGTTGTTGTACTTGATGAAGTAGCTATAGATCGTCCGGAATCTTATTTTGTGTTCAGTCTTTATGTGCTGAAGGGTAATGGTGTCCTAGTGATGAGTTGACCATTATGCTAAACGAAGGATTAAATGATAAGGAAACTGATCTAGAAGTGACAAGATTGTTATGAGTCTGATTGGTGAGTACGACAGTGAAATTAATGACAGAAATGGTATTGTTGTAAATTGTGTGATAGATAGATGTATGAATTGGTAGAGTTTTCATCATGTTTTTCTGTAAATTCTTTACTTATATGTGTTACTAACCATTGTCGGCCTATGATACTTACTCAGTACGCGTGTTTTGTACCGATATTGCACTTGCTACACCTTTTTTGGCTGTAGATTGTTTCAGGTATTTAGTTTGATGTGAAGTGGAAATATGCGTTGCCTATCTGGAAGGCCTCCTCCCACTTCATCTGGGATGGAGGTTGAGTCTTAGAGTGTAGTGGAAAATTTTGAAATTATTAGTCGCTCTTGTACTGGTCTAGACCAGGTTATGGGAATTTGTATCGAGTCTGTAATCAAGTATTGTTGTAATCAAATAAACATTTGAGTTAATGAATGTATTTCAAAGTTCCGCTGTTATTCTTAATTATTTATCCGTTAAAATGAATTGTTGTTTTATTGTTGTGAATAATAAACGAGAGGGTTCGCCTATCCAGGTGGGAAAGGTAGGTGCCCGCACGGTCCTAAATTCGGTCATAACAAGTCATCCAACGTCTGCTTCACGAACTCGTAAGTCTACAATCAAGATAACATCGAGCACAATTAGACCATTTACACCACATACTATCCAATTCAAGTACGAAAGAAACTTAACGAATTTCGGACAGCATCTCCTTCCTAAACATAATAATCCCTCAATTTCCAATTCAGTCCAAACATCAACAATAGCACCAACAACAACAACAGCACCAACAACAACAATATAAATACTTAAATATCAAAATATAACCAAATCTATTCCAAATCAACCCTCAAAATAGCCCTTAATCCTAACTT
Source organism: Lycium barbarum (assembly GCF_019175385.1). Classification (NCBI taxonomy): domain Eukaryota; kingdom Viridiplantae; phylum Streptophyta; class Magnoliopsida; order Solanales; family Solanaceae; genus Lycium; species Lycium barbarum. Next base: position 60,507,794 of record NC_083345.1, on the reverse strand, counting down.
TACCCTTATTCAACTTACCACTTTCATAACTATATTTCCATTACTTAAAACCAGTAAAACTTTTGGTAATTAACTTAAACACAAAGGTAGGAATCATATACATACCTTGAGGGGTCTAGGATTCCAAGAATCAAACTTCAACTCCAATTCCTAAACTCAACAACTTCAATGGTACCCTAGGAATAACTTTCTCTTCACTAGGTCGAGTTTACGGGATTCAGATCTCACTAAAACTCCTCTAATTTGATGGGAAAAGTAGAGGGGAAATATGTTAGGGTTTTCTCTAGTTTAGGAATGAAAAATAAGAAATAAAAACGTGAGAGCTCTATATATGTAAGTCGGACAAAATAGTCCCAGCGACTGCAGGGCGATGAATGGGTGTACGGCTCGTCGACACGTCGACGACAGTTAGCTAGTTCTGTCATTTTTTCACCTGAGGATTCAGCGGCTATGGCGTGTCGACGGCATGGAGTGATGCTTGGTCAACACATCGACAACTCGTCGAAGTGGACTGGTTTCCTGCCAGTTCCCTGAGGCGTTCCAACTCACGTCGATTCGATTCTTTTAATTTATAATCCTATCGTATTGCAAAGAATGTATAATTATACTTTGGTACACATGAGGTAAGGCACTTTATATCTCAAACACTCGGGTACAGATCTCCATGCTAAGGGTATAAACCACCCATAAGCCAAGGACTTTCTTGCGACGAAAACGGGAGGTGTAACATTCTCCCCCCTTAGAAACATTCATCATAGAATATACCAATCCAACCTGCACACAACAACCCAATACAATGCCACACAGGGCCACATACTAATATATACAACACCATGGTCTCACACGACCAATCACAATAACTATAAATAAACCCAATACCTGGGGGGGGGGGGGGTGATAATGCCTCAAACTAAGCCTCCTGGGGAAACAAGAACAAGTACGGGTACTTAGTCTTCATCTCTTCTTCAGCCTCCCAAGTCACTTCTTCAACATTGTTATTTCTCCAAAGCACTTTAACGGAAGCCACATCCTTAGTCCGCAATCGACGAACTTGTCTATCCAATATAGCCACCGAGATTTACTCATATGATAATTGCTCAGTCACTTGGATATCACCTATCGGAACAACTCTCTAGGGATCTCCTATGCACTTACGGAGCATGGACACATAGAACACTGGATTCATAGACTCCAGATCAGAAGGTAGCTCTAACTCATACGCTACCTTACCCACTGTATCAATGATTATATATGGCCCAATGTATCGAGGGCTCAACTTACCCTTCTTTCCAAATCTCATCACTCCCTTCATAGGCGAGATCTTGAGGAAAACCCAATCGCTTACCTTAAACTCTAGCTTACGCCAGCGATTATCCGCATAGGATTTCTGTCGACTTCTGTGCCGCTAATAACCTTTCTTGAATCACTTTCACTTTGTCAACCGCTTGATGTATTAAATCTGGGCCTACTAATTGATTCTCTCCAACATCAAACCATCCTATGGGCAATCTACATCTCCGCCCATATAAAGCCTCATAAGGAGCCATTTGAATGCTAGAATGGTAACTGTTATTATATGAAAACTCAATAAGAGGCAAATGATCATCCCAGTTACCTCGGAAGTCAATCACACAAGCTCTCAGCATATCCTCAAGTGTTTGTATAGTACGCTCTACTTGTTTATCTATTTGCGGATGAAATGCAGTACTAAGACTCACCCGAGTCCCCAATCCATTCTGAAAAGATCCCCAGAAGTTAGCTGTGAATTGCTCTCCTCTATATGAAATAATGGTTGAAGTAACACCATAAAGTTGTACAATCTCTCTAAGGTGGAGCTTCATATAATCCTTAGCTGAATAAGTAGTTTTGACAGACAGAAAGTGGGCTGACTTTGTAAGCCTATCAACTATGACCCATATAGAATCATGCTTCCGCAGAGTACGGGGCAAACCTATGATGAAATACATGTTAATTACCTCCTATTTCCATGTCGGAATCTCCATAGCCTGTAATAAATATCACGACCCAGCTAGGGGCCGCGACGGGTACCCGGAGCAATTACCGAGCACCGCTTACTCTACTGCTTGTCTTGCTCATTTATTACTCTTTTATCAATTTTACATACCAATTGTAGGAAAATCATATTTAATTAAAACATAAATACTTTATATACATTTTCCTCTTGGCCATCAAAATAATATACATACATATGAAAACATCTTGTGAGACCATCTAACCCACACTGCGTATCTACGAGCCTCTACTAACATAATGAATACATAGACGGAACAAGACTCCGTCATGCCCGAAATATGCATGTATGAAGGTACATCAAAAGAATAGCCATAAGCACCTCCGAACAATGGAGTGCTATCTATCAGCTGACAGCTACTGAGGACCTGGGCCAAGCTCTCCTCCCTGTCTACCTGTGGGCATGAACACAGCGTCCGAGGAAAGGACGTCAGTACGAATAATGTACCGAGTATGAGAGGCATACATAATGAAAGGAAACATCAATAATATGGGGATAACATCAACATGAGACATCTGGATCTGACTGATAACCATAAATGAAGTAATGCATGCTATCTTACTCATAATCATCATCATAACATGTATGCATCATATGCAAGCTGCCCGTCCATGTCAGAACGGTGTGATAATCAATAATATTAACCCGCGTCCAGGCCTCCTGCGTCCGGGGTACCATCTCATGCCGCCCACTAGTGGTGTCTGCCCACGCCCGTAGGTCGTGGTGTATCCGTATCGCCGCCCGCCGAAGCGGTGTCTGCCCGGCCAACTAGGCCCGGTGTGAATGCAATCATGACATGCTTAACGTAAATACTCATAGTAATATGCTTATCATAAAATACTTATCTTATCATAATGCGTATATAAGACTCATGATCAACTTTACTCTATCGGGGTGACGTAAGGTCGTGATCCCCCGGGTACATTATGGAACCATTATGGACATTCTGCCTCACCTGGAAAGGACTAGTACATAAGGTGAGTGTAGGCAAGGAATAACATCACCATCATTCTAGCGTCATCATATCGTATAACTTATCTCATATAGACATTCATAGGTATAAGCTTTTAACTTCTTAGAATGTAAGAACTCATGGAAAGAATAGGGCTTCAAGCTAAAAGATTCATGCCATTAGAAAGAAGGACTAGCCTCACATACCTTGGTCGTTTAGCTAAGATATTCCTCCCTTGTTCTCCGTCGATATCACGTCGTTACCTTCATAAGAGAATTCGTATCAACAATAGTAAACTAACTATAAGAACGCGTCGCCAATTCTAGGAGAAGTCGGGAAGCGTCTCCTTCGTTCATACTACTTTTCTCACATTCTATATCAACTCCCAATATTCCTAATATTATTCGCAATGTCATAATCGACAATCGTCATTTACGTACTTTTGGCAAACTCCACCATTTTCCTCCAATTTTCCCTTATTTCTACTTCTAGCTCATCCTTGCATTTTCATGCATTTAATGCTTGTTTCATGATATAAACATCATTCATAACATATTTGTACGCACAACCCTTCAATATTCATTGTTTAATTCCACTATCATTCATTTATGTCACTACTCACTCAAAAATGACCCATTTCTATGTTCTTCTACATTTCAAGTGTCTAAGCTTTCCAATACTTCAAACAACATGGAATAATCATGAAACTTACCTTGGATGATGGTTGAACAATCCTTAAGTGGAAATACTTCAATTAGCCAAAACCCTAGTTCCACCTTCTTTGAAATTTCTTTACTTAGAAGATCCTTTGATGTGTTCTTACACTTATTTTCATGAATTTAGTGGTGATGATCTTGATATTCCCTTTGATTCTCTTGAATTCTTGTGGAGGAAATATTTGGAGAGTTCTAGAATGTTCTTGAGTTGTATGGATGAATAATGAAATGAATTGAAGTCCAAGTCCCTTTTAATAATCACAAAATCTGATCTTTAATGAATTCTTTTCGGGATGAACAGTGGTCGTAAACTACCATATACGGATCGTATTTCGATTTACGGTCCGTCCTCCATGGCCGTATTTAACCATTTCAAAGACAGAAATTTTTGGCTGATGGACATGGCAGTTTACGACTGAGGTTTACGGTCCCTAAACCAGTTTACGGGCCGTCCTCTAAGTCGTTTTTAACCATTTTCACAATTTACAGAAAGTTGAGATTTTGGACAAGCTGGAGGACGATTGCACTATACGGTCCGTAAACCACTTTACGGGCCGTATAGTGCCATATACGACCACTGGGCTGAAAAATTTTCCGCGACTTTCTTATTTCCAAAAATTCATAATTAGCCATTCTCGACTTAACAAAACATCATACACTCTAACTCTTCCTCATTCCACTCATCATACAAGTACGGAAAAATTTCCGAGGTGTAACATTCTCCCCCCCTTTTGGAACATTCGTCCTCGAATGTTCGACACTTGGGAATTCTAGAAAAATTTTGCTAGAGTTTCCTTTGTAATTTGGACACTACCTTTCCATTACAACAACCCACAATATCTTCGCCTCACAGGGCTGTATCACAATATCAACACATTTATGGCCACACACGACCAAAAACATAAAATTAAAACATACATACCTTACACCATCAACGTCTCATCTTGAATCTCCACTGGGGATTTGAACAAATGGGGGTACATAGATTTCATCTTCTCCTCCGCTTCCCAAGTCATTTCTTCCCGATTATTGTTCCGCCATAGAACTTTGACTGAAGCAACCTCTTTATTTCGAAGCCTTCGTACTTGTCTATCCAAAAGGGCAATGGGCATTTCCACGTATGTTATCTTCTCTGTTACTTGCACATCATCAACCGGAACTATTCTTGTTGGGTCTCCAATACACTTGCGGAGCATCGAAACATGGAACACTGGATGCACGGATTCGAGCTCTGAAGGCAAGTCCAATTTATAGGCTACTCGACTCACCTTGCGAATAATTTGGTAGGGTCCGATATATCTGGGACTTAGCTTTCCCTTCTTGCCAAATCTCATCACTTCTTTCATCGGCGATACCTTCAGGAACACCCAATCGCCCACTTGAAATTCCATGTTTCGTCGGCGATTATCTGCATAAGACTTTTGGCGACTTTGAGCTGTTAACAGTCGGTCTCGAATCACTTTAACCTTTTCAACTGCTTGTTGGATCAAGTCGGGGCCTATCAATTGTACTTCTCCGGTTTCAAACCATCAAATTGGAGATCTGCATTTTCTTCCATATAAGGCTTCATACGGGGCCATTTGAATGCTGGAATGATAGCTGTTGTTGTAGGCAAATTCGATAAGAGGCAAATGCTCATCCCAACTACCACCAAAGTCCAGCACACATGCTCGTAGCATATCTTCCAAGGTCTGAATAGTACGCTCGGCTTGTCCGTCGGTCTGCGGATGGAACGCCGTGCTGAGCTTAACTTGAGTACCTAGACCTTCTTGAAAGGACTTCCAGAACTTGGCTGTGAACTGTGCCCCTCTATCTGTGATAATGGCCAAAGGGATACCGTGAAGTCATACAATCTCCTTGAGATACAATTTAGCATAATCTTCCGCTGAATATGTGGTTCTAACGGGGAGAAAATGAGCTGCTTTCGTGAGTCTATCCACGATCACCCATATAGAATCATACTTCCCTCGCGCACGGGGTAATCCTACCACAAAGTCCATGTTAATTTCTTCCCATTTCCAAGTAGGAATTTCCATTGCTTGTAATAACCCTCCTGGCTTTTGATGCTCGGCTTTCACTTGCTGGCAATTCGGATATTGGGCTACAAATTCTGCTATGCCTCGCTTCATGCCATCCCACCAATATATCGATTTAAGATCATGGTACATCTTAGTTGCACCTGAATGAACGGAATACTGGGAATAATGTGCTTCCTCTAAAATCCGTTGGCGCAAGTTTGCTACATTCGGTACACATAACCTGTCTCGATATCTAAGAACCCCTTCTATGGAAACTTCAAATGGAAACTTTTCCTTTTCCTGAGATAGATCTCGATAGTGGCTTAACTGGGGATCTTCATATTGCCGTTCCTTCACTTTTAGATTCAATGATGAAACTGTGGGGACGTTGATGCTAATACTTGCATCTCCTGAATCAATTGGCCGTACGCCGAGACTTCCTAACCGATGGACTTCACGAACCATTTCTCGTTTTTCCAAAGGAACTCCACATAAATTGCCCATCGATCGGCGGCTAAGTGCATCTGCTACTACATTCGCCTTCCCTGGATGATATAGAATGTTCACATCGTAATCCTTCAGTAATTCTAACCATCGCCTTTGCCGCAGGTTCAACTCCTTCTGTTTGAAAATATATTGAAGGCTTTTGTGATCCATATAGATGTCCACGTGCACACCATATAAGTAGTGTCTCCACATCTTTAATGCATGAATGACCGCAGCTAGCTCAAGATCATGAGTGGGAAAATTCTGTTCATGTTTTTGCAACTGTCTCGAAGCATATGCAATAACTTTTCCATTCTGCATCAATACACATCCTAATCCCATACCTGAGGCGTCACAATATACTACATAGCCCTCTGATCCTTCTGGAAGTGTTAGCACTGGCGCTGAGGTCAACCTGTTTTTCAACTCTTGGAAGCTACGCTCACAGGCATCACTCCACTGGAATGTAGCTGACTTCTGGGTTAACTTTGTCAAAGGGGCCGAAATAGATGAGAAGCCCTCTACAAATCTTCTATAATATCCAGCTAACCCAAGGAAACTACGAACTTCCGTGGGCGTCGTAGGCCTTGGCCAAGTCTTCACAACTTTTATTTTCTGAGTGTCGACTCGGATACCATCATCTGAAATAATATGACCCAGGAATGCAACAGAATTAAACCAAAACTCGCACTTTGCAAACTTTGCATACAATTCTCGATCTCGAAGAACGCCAAGAACAATTCTTAGATGATCTGCATGTTCTGATTCTATGCGAGAATATACCAGGATATCGTCGATTAATACTATCACGAAGAGGTCCAAGAATGGCCTGAACACATTGGTCATTAAATTCATAAACACTGTCGGGGCATTCGTCAACCCGAACGACATTACTCGAAACTCGTAGTGACCATATCTCGTCCTGAAGGCAGTCCTAAGAATATCTGCTTCCCTAATTCTCACCTGATGATAACCCGATCTCAGATCTATCTTGGAAAATCACTTAGCGCCCTGTAATTGATCAAACAAATCGTCGATTCTAGGAAGAGGGCATTTGTTCTTTATTGTCACCTTGTTCAACTGCCTGTAGTCGATGCACATTCGTAGAGATTCGTCTTACTTCTTTACGAACAGGACTGGTGCTCCCCACGGCGAAGAACTAGGCCTGATGAAACCCTTCTCGAGCAAATCCTTCAATTGTGCCTTTAGCTCCTTCAACTCTGCTGGAGCCATTCGATAAGGAGGAATAGAGATAGGCTCGGTGTTTGGTAATACCTCAATGGCGAAATCAATCTCCCTTTCTGGAGGAAGGCCTGTTAACTCATCGGGAAACACATCTGGAAATTCATTCACTACCGGGACAGACTGGAAAGGTGTCACTTCCGCTTCCGTGTCACGAACCCGAACTGGATGACAAATATAACCTTTGGCTATCATCTTTCTCGCCTTAAGGTAGGAAATAAACCTACCCTTTAGGGATGCCGTATTACCTTTCCACTCAAGTACGGGCTCTCCCGGAAATTGGAATTGAACTACCTTTGTTCGGATTCTATCATCTCCAGTTCAATCAAATCAGCCCTTGTCTGACGATCACATATAATGACTACACAGTTCTTATATACTTGTCTCGCTATTACGGGATCACCAACCGGAGTGAATACCTCGAAAGGTTTAATTGGCTCAGGTCTCACCCCAACACAATCAGCGATATACAGAGTAATATTTGAGAAGGAAGAACCCGGATCAATCAGAGCATATACGTCACGGGAAAATATAGTCAAGGTACCTGTGACAACATCTGGGGAAGACTCAAGATCCTGTCGCCCAGCCAAGGCATATACACGGGGCTGAACAGCACCTGAAGTGGATGCTACCCCTCTACCCCTGCCTCTACCTGCTGTAGTCTGAGGAGTCTGTGCTGTCGGGCGCGCTGAAGAAGAACCCGCTGCTGAACCTGTGGGCAGAGTCCCCGCTCTATCTCTCGCTGAAGGGAAATCTCTCATCATATGTGTTATGTCCCGTGATTTCGTATAATGGGAAACTGAGAAAACAATTACGACTTGTGTGTTATAAGGACATAATTTGATTTTAGTGAATATGACTATGTTGGTTATGGAATTATTAATGTTAAGACCCCGGAGAAGGCCGAGGATAAATTCGGAATTTTGGAAATTAGTTTCGGGAATTACAAAACGGGATTTTAATGAAATGGGCCAAGAAAAGTGAATACAAAATTGAGGCCCAAGTCTTTGGGGTGGCCGGCCATATTGGCATGGCCCAAAACCCATTATAATGGTCATGTGCTATGCATGTGACCTTAAGTTTGGATATATATCAATGTAGCTCTTAGGAAATTTCAAGAAAAAAATCACAACTCACTAGAGCAATAATAATACTCTCGGCCGAACCCTTTGAGGAGAAAGAAAAAAAAAATTCCCCAAGCCCTTGTGTTGATCTAAAAATCTTGTTCTTCTTGTATTCATAGAGTATGCAAGACGCTCTCCGACGTGATATAATTAGTTAAGCGAAAGAGCGACGTTTGCGGCAAATCGGAATTTCAAGAATAAGGTATGATTTCTATGTTTTTATGTTACGAAATGGGTATATATGTGGTAGTGATTAAAGTTGCATGAAGATTATGGAATTGTGTTGTGTTGAACATGGCCGTGTGTGTGTGAGAAGGGTGTGTTTGGCCGTGAGCCATAGAGAGGAAAATTGATGTGAATTGATCTTGGTTAAGTTGGTATAATGTGTTGTTGTGACCCTTATGTCGTAAATGATTAATTGATGAATGAAATTGGCGTTGAAAAATGATTTTTGGATATTATCGGAAAGCGTATACCCTTGGTATCACCGTGTATATCATTGTATATTTTGGGTGCTAGAGACTTTAGATGTGAAGTTATTATGATGTTAATGAATTCGGAATGAAACGACGTGAATTATAATGTTCGTCGTGAATTTTAATATTTTAAAGAATTCTGGAAAATGATGGATTTTGGTGTAATTTCGTGTATGGCTCGGATTGTAGTTAGGATGTGATTGTATAAGTTTGAATGTGGAAATGAATACAATTATGTAGATTTAGAATTGGAGTTTTGAAAGTTTGAATGAAAGTTGCCAACTTAGATAACAAAGTAGAACTTTGAAGCTAGAATGGTTTGATTGTTGTTTGTGTTGTTTGTTGACGTGTGGGCTGTTGTGGTTGATGTATTTTGAGCCGAGCTAAGCCTCGGGGATGTTAGATTTATAGGGGAAATGCTGCCGAAATTTCGGTAGGCAAAATTGGAGTTAAAGGCATTTTTAAGCCTAAGAATCTCAATTGGTAACTTTGACCATTTGCAGATTTTTGACGAAACGGGACTGGACTTTAGGAAGAGCATACGACGTCTGTGAGGTATGTAAAGCTTCCCAATTCTTTATTTGGCATATCTTAGTGTGTTAGTTGAATATGAGACCTTCCGGAGCATTTCTGCTCCTCGAAACCCGATCCACAGGACAGTTACTATTCATTCAATTCGATTGAAGCCTAAAGGCTCCCTTTTGGCTAGAATGTCATTATTCGTCCGAAACCTATCGAAATGTGGTCGGGTAACCTAGAAATGATTATGTATGACCTTTGGCACATTACTGCTCGAAAAAGAATATGTTCGCCACCTCACTTCGACTCGAGGTGGGTCCGCTACCCCAAAATGCCCGATTTGCCCTTCGGGCCATCTTTGAGAATAGAGTTGAACGTACCACTTCTGATCTTTGGAACATCCTTCCACGGGGTATGTTTGGACTATTCGATGCACTAATCCAGGTTTTGAACTATATGGACCATTTTGGAATCGTTTTGCAAAATGAAACCTTATGTCGACTAAGTATTCGACTATTTTGTAATAGGATATGATTTATGAGTTTACTTTGTTTTGAATCACTATTTTGAAATACGATTTGCATTTGTTTGCTCACGACTCCGCTCGTGCCTTATTATGACTTCGTTCACCGGTTCCCGGGCCGGTTTTGATTCGTGCGCTGTATGATAAATTCGGCCGTATGCTGTGTTACGGTTCCCGAGGCTTCGCCATAGGGCCCGGTTCCGTTTGGAGTTATGCTGTGATATGGCTCGGGACGCGATACGCTCACCGATGATCGTGATTATGTTCGGAGATGTACGGAGATTTGAAACCTTCTGGTGTTATGCTGTGTGTGGCGCCAGCGTCGGAGTGGCGACCACGTTCTTAAGCGTTTGCATGATTTTATTTGCATAAAACATATGTATATGATTTTGATACAGATTTTGACATACCAGTTTGTACCCCACTTTGACATTTGATTTGCTTTCGGTTTTGATCTATAATTCTGTACTCCGTGCTTTACATACTCAGTACATATTTCGTACTGACCCCCTTTCTTCGGGGGCTGCGTTTTATGCCCGCAGGTGCAGATATCGGTGATCCTCCGCAGTAGGCTTCACTTCTTGCTATTCCGGAGTACTCTTATCCGATCCGGAGTCCACTTTTGGTACAGACTCTTTTGCTTTGTATATATTTGGTATGTCTGACTATTTGGGTACGGCGGGGCCCTGTCTCGCCACATGTCTTTGTTTTGAGTTCGTAGAGGCCTGTAGTCATATATGTGGGGCGAGGGTCCTATGTGTTTATTGTCTGATTTTGCTTTCGGGTCTTAAAGCGTTCTGTTTGATATGATGGCCCCAAATGGCCCTTTTGTATATATTTGTATTTTGACCGGCGATGTCTATTCCGCCGCTTTGTTTGAGTTTGATTTGATATGACCGCTTAATACATATTCTCGATATAAATTATGTTTGATATAACTTCTTGAAAATTCTGAAATAAGTTTGGATTCGGAAATGAATATGCGATTTGGTCTGGGTACCCAGGTAGGGTGCCAGCCGCGGCCCACGGGGCTGGGTCGTGACAAAAGTGGTATCAGAGCGGTTTGTCCTCGGAATGTCTACAGGCCGTGTCTCGTAGAGTCTTGTTTATCGATGTGTTGTGCACCACATCTATAAACATGGAGCTACAGGGCATTTAGGATGTTACTTTCTTTGGAATCTTAGATCGTGCGATAGAGCTGTGCTATTAGGATGATTTTGATCTGACTCGCCTTTGTGTTTGCAGTGATGCCTCCGAAGAAGGCAACGGCGGCCCAGAAGGGCAAGGCGAGGATTGGAGAGACTAGCCAGGCACAGCGAGCTACCCGGGCTCGTGTCTATGATTTGCCTGAGGATGTGCCTCATTCTGAGGGGTCTGCTACACCCCCACTAGTACAGCCTGGAGCAGGACCTTCAGCAGCTCCAGAGGTCCGTGTACCCGCACCTGAGACTCCAGCTCCTCAGCCAGGGGCGGAGGATAGGACCCTGAGGGAGGCTGTACAGCTGTTGACTACACTGGTAGCAGGTCAGGCTCGCAGGCGCGGGCGGAGGGACGACGATGATGATGACAGGCGGGACAGCCTGAGAGTTCGGGAGTTTTTGCTATGTGGCCCTCCAGAGTTCTTCGGGTCTAAGCCCGATGAGGACCCCCATGACTTTATTCGGGGGATGCGACGCTCACTGGACTTGGTCAGGGCTTCAGAGACCGAGTCAGTTGAGCTGGCTTCGCACCGGCTTCGAGATGTGGCTACCCACTGGTACGAGACTTGGGAGCTATCTAGAGGAGAGGGTGCCCCTCCAGCCACTTGGGATCAGTTTGTGACAGCATTCACCCGCCACTTTTTGCCCCCAGAGTTACGGCGGGCACGGGCTGATCGATTCTTACGTCTGCAGCAGAGGGGTCGGAGTGTTCGCGAGTATAACCTTGAGTTTGATTCTCTGGCCTGATATGCACCGGCCGTGGTAGCAGATATGTCCGATCGGATGCACAGATATGTTATGGGATTGGACCGGTATTTGGTTGATAGTTGTATGGCAGTGTCATTGCAGGCAGACATGGACATTTCCCGGCTTCAGGCCTATGCGATGGGTATGGAGGACCGTCGCAGATCTGATCCTGCTGGCAGAGATCGAGACAGGAGGCCGCCCAAGAGGGCTAGATCCGTGGGTTATTCAGGGGATTCTCGAGGCGGACAGCCTCAGCAGCAGCAGCAGTCTGACAGATATTTTCCTCCCTCCGGCCGGGGTACTCAGTCAGGTAGCCGGAGATTCGATAGTACAGGACCGTCTGGGGCCGGTCAGAGCTCCAGAGTGGCAGGTTCACAGGTACCCAGGGGTCCCAGCCAGGCCAGACCACCCAGGCCCCGTTGTCCTCATTGCGGGAAGTCACATCCCGGGGAGTGTTACCGAGCGACGGGAGCTTGTTTTTCTTGTGGCGGTCAGGGCCACTTTATGAGAGATTGTCCATTGGCTAGCGGTTCTGGTAGTGCTGCTCAGCAGACAGGGTCAGCCGCCGGTTCTTCTTCTGCTCCATCAGTTGCACGCCCTGGAGGGCGAGGTATTTCAGCACCGGCAGGACGCGGTCGAGGCCGCGGTGGCACTTCAGGTTCTAGCGGTCCCTCGAACCGCATATATGCTTTGGCCAGCCGCCAGGATCAGGAGGCTTCGCCAAACGTCGTCACAGGTACATTGCTGGTTTTCTCCAGATCTGTATATGCATTGATTGACCCTGGCTCTACTTTATCATATATTTCCCCGCTCGTTGCTAGTAAGATTGGGATAGTGTCTGAGCCTATAGAGCCATTTGAGGTAGCTACACCAGTTGGGGATTTTATTGTAGCGAGACAGATCTATAGGGATTGTTCTGTGACCATTTATGATCGTAGCACTAAGGCTGATTTGGTAGAGTTAGACATGCTAGAGTTTGACGTCATTATGGGTATGGACTGGTTGTCTTCCTGTTATGCTAATGTCAACTGCCAGAAAAAGGTAGTCCGTTTTCAGTTTCCAGGGGAACCAGTCATAGAGTGGTTCGGATCTACTGCATCGCCGAGGAGTAAGTTTATTTCATACCTCAAGGCTAAGAAGATGATCCAGAAGGGTTATATTTATCATTTGGTTCGTGTGCACGATACTGCCGCGGAGGTACCTACCCTTCAGTCTGTTCCGGTCGTCAGCGAGTTTCCAGATGTTTTTCCTGACGAGCTTCCTGGCCTTCCGCCTGAGCGGGAGATTGATTTTTCTATTGAGTTGATGCCAGATACGCAGCCTATATCTATTCCTCCGTACAGAATGGCACCAGCTGAGTTGAAGGAGTTGAAGGAGCAGCTGAAAGATTTGCTGGATAAGGGCTTTATTAGACCCAGCACCTCACCCTGGGGAGCGCCGGTGCTGTTTGTCAGAAAGAAAGACGGGTCATTGCGGATGTGTATCGACTACCGGCAGCTGAATAAGGTGACTGTTAAGAATAAATATCCCCTCCCCCGGATTGATGACTTGTTTGACCAGCTGCAGGGTGCTAGACACTTTTCAAAGATAGATCTGCGTTCTGGTTATCATCAGGTGCGAGTACGGGAGTCAGATATCCCGAAGACTGCTTTCAGGACTCGGTACGGGCTTTATGAGTTCAGAGTTATGTCTTTCGGGCTGACTAATGCTCCAGCAGTATTTATGGATCTGATGAACCGGGTATTTCGGCCTTTTCTGGATATGTTTGTTATTGTGTTTATTGATGATATCTTGATTTACTCGCGATCAGCCGAGGAGCATTCAGATCATTTGAGGACGGTACTTGGCATTCTCCGTCAGCAGAAGTTATATGCTAAATTCTCTAAGTGTGAGTTCTGGTTGACTTCTGTAGCATTCTTAGGCCATATTGTCGGCGCAGACGGTATTCGGGTCGACACGCAGAAGATTGAGGCTGTGCAGAATTGGCCCAGGCCTACTACACCGACAGAGGTGTGCAGTTTTCTGGGATTGGCTGGGTATTATCGCAGGTTCGTGGAGGATTTCTCTTCTATTGCAGCACCACTGACGAGGCTTACCCAGAAAGCAGCAAAATTCCAGTGGTCAGATGCCTGCGAGCGCAGCTTTCAGATGCTGAAGGAGAGATTGATTACAGCGCCAGTTCTGGCTCTTCCAGAGGGATCTGACGGGTATGTTGTCTATTGTGACGCCTCTGGTATTGGGATTGGATGTGTATTGATGCAGCACGGTCGAGTCATAGCCTATGCTTCCCGGCAGCTCAGACCGCACGAGAAGAACTAACCCACTCATGATCTTGAGTTGGCCGCGGTGATTCATGCCTTGAAGATTTGGCGGCATTATTTATATGGGGTCCATGTGGATATCTATACGGACCATAAGAGCCTCCAGTATATTTTTAAGCAGAAGGAGCTAAATTTGCGACAGCGGAGATGGCTTGAGTTACTAAAGGATTACGACGTCGATATTCTGTACCACCCAGGGAAAGCCAACGTGGTAGCTGATGCGCTTAGCCGCAAGTCCGTAGGCAGTCTGGCTGATGTTCCATCTGATAAGAGGGATTTGGTTCGCGATATTCATCAGCTGGCCAGCCTCGGAGTTCGTTTGGTGGATTCTGGAGATTCTGGGATTTCTGTTCGTCCAGTTGCTGAGTCATCTATTATTCAGGAGGTAAAGCAGCGCCAGTTTGAGGATCCTCTTTTGATTCAGTACAGAGATGTGGCCCTTAATAAAGCAAAGACTCAGTTTGAAATCTCGCCTGAAGGAGTATTATTGTATGACGGCAGATTCTGTGTACCGGACGTTGCGGGCTTACGGCGGCAGATTATGGGCGAGGCCCATAATGCACGGTATTCTTTTCATCCTGGTTCCACTAAAATGTATCGGGACCTCAGGTGTTTGTATTGGTGGGACGGCATGAAGAAAGATATTGCTGAGTTTGTTAGTCAGTGCCCGAACTGCCAGCAAGTTAAGATCGAGCATCAGAAGCCCGGTGGATTATTACAGGAGATGGAAATTCCAGCCTGGAAATGGGAGATGATTAATATGGATTTTGTTGTTGGATTACCGCGCACTCCACGCAGGTACGACTCTATCTGGGTTGTTGTTGACAGGCTGACGAAATCAGCCCATTTCCTTCCGGTTCGGACTACTTATGCGGCTGAGGACTATGCCAGATTGTATATCAGAGAGATAGTCAGACTTCACGGAGTCCCGATATCTATTATTACTGACCGAGGTACCCAGTTTACAGCAAATTTCTGGAGGTCATTTCAGGAGGGATTAGGGACTCAGGTGAGTCTCAGTACAGCTTTTCACCCTCAGTCCGACGGGCAGGCCGAGCGCACTATTCAGACGCTCGAAGATATGTTGTGGGCCTGCGTTATTGATTTCAGGGGCAGCTGGGACGATCATTTGCCGCTTATTGAGTTTGCCTATAATAACAGTTATCACTCCAGCATTCAGATGGCTCCGTACGAGGCCCTTTATGGCAGGAGATGCAGGTCTCCTATTGGCTGGTTTGACGTGGGCGAGACTAAGTTGATTGGGCCAGATGTGATCCAGGAAGCTGTAGATAAGGTAAAGCTTATTCGAGAACGATTATTGGCTGCTCAGAGTCGACAGAAAGCTTATGCAGATAGACGACGTCGACCGTTAGAGTTCCGGATTGGCGACTGGGTATTCCTGAAGGTGTCGCCCATGAAGGGTGTCATGAGATTCGGTAAAAAGGGTAAGTTGAGCCCCCGGTACATTGGACCGTATCAGATCATGCGAAAGATAGGCGAGGTCGCCTATGAGCTAGACTTACCATCCGACTTGGAGGCCGTACACCCGGTGTTTCATGTGTCTATGTTGCGGAAATGCATTGGTGATCCTGCCAGGATATTCCCAGTTGACGACATTCAGGTGACGGAGCAGTTATCTTATGACGAGCAGCCTATATCTATTCTGGATCGACAGGTGCGGAGACTACGCACTAAAGAGGTGCCCTCCGTCAAAGTCCTGTGGCGCAACAATAATCGGGAGGAGATGACTTGGGAGGCGGAGGACGAGATGAAGAAGAAATATCCCCACTTGTTTCTGACATCCGCAGGTTATCTAATTTTTTTTTTTTCAGTTTGTTGTGTGGATTGATAAAATGAATTATGTATGTCATTAGTAAAAAGGGACACTCCTGCCTTGATCATAAGACCTTATAAGATTAGTTTAACATTCGGGGACGAATGTTCTTAAGGGGGGAAGAATGTTATGTCCCGTGATTTCGTATAATGGGAAACTGAGAAAACAATTACGACTTGTGTGTTATAAGGACATAATTTGATTTTAGTGAATATGACTATGTTGGTTATGGAATTATTAATGTTAAGACCCCGGAGAAGGCCGAGGATAAATTCGGAATTTTGGAAATTAGTTTCGGGAATTACAAAACGGGATTTTAATGAAATGGGCCAAGAAAATTGAATACAAAATTGAGGCCCAAGTCTTTGGGGTGGCCGGCCATATTGGCATGGCCCAAAACCCATTATAATGGTCATGTGCTATGCATGTGACCTTAAGTTTGGATATATATCAATGTAGCTCTTAGGAAATTTCAAGAAAAAAATCACAACTCACTAGAGCAATAATAATACTCTCGGCCGAACCCTTTGAGGAGAAAGAAAAAAAAAATTCCCCAAGCCCTTGTGTTGATCTAAAAATCTTGTTCTTCTTGTATTCATAGAGTATGCAAGACGCTCTCCGACGTGATATAATTAGTTAAGCGAAAGAGCGACGTTTGCGGAAAATCGGAATTTCAAGAATAAGGTATGATTTCTATGTTTTTATGTTACGAAATGGGTATATATGTGGTAGTGATTAAAGTTGCATGAAGATTATGGAATTGTGTTGTGTTGAACATGGCCGTGTGTGTGTGAGAAGGGTGTGTTTGGCCGTGAGCCATAGAGAGGAAAATTGATGTGAATTGATCTTGGTTAAGTTGGTATAATGTGTTGTTGTGACCCTTATGTCGTAAATGATTAATTGATGAATGAAATTGGCGTTGAAAAATGATTTTTGGATATTATCGGAAAGCGTATACCCTTGGTATCACCGTGTATATCATTGTATATTTTTGGTGCTAGAGACTTTAGATGTGAAGTTATTATGATGTTAATGAATTCGGAATGAAACGACGTGAATTAGAATGTTCGTCGTGAATTTTAATATTTTAAAGAATTCTGGAAAATGATGGATTTTGGTGTAATTTCGTGTATGGCTCGGATTGTAGTTAGGATGTGATTGTATAAGTTTGAATGTGGAAATGAATACAATTATGTAGATTTAGAATTGGAGTTTTGAAAGTTTGAATGAAAGTTGCCAACTTAGATAACAAAGTAGAACTTTGAAGCTAGAATGGTTTGATTGTTGTTTCTGTTGTTTGTTGACGTGTGGGCTGTTGTGGTTGATGTATTTTGAGCCGAGCTAAGCCTCGGGGATGTTAGATTTTTAGGGGAAATGCTGCCGAAATTTCGGTAGGCAAAATTGGAGTTAAAGGCATTTTTAAGCCTAAGAATCTCAATTGGTAACTTTGACCATTTGCAGATTTTTGACGAAACGGGACTGGACTTTTGGAAGAGCATACGACGTCTGTGAGGTATGTAAAGCTTCCCAATTCTTTATTTGGCATATCTTAGTGTGTTAGTTGAATATGAGACCTTCCGGAGCATTTCTGCTCCTCGAAACCCGATCCACAGGACAGTTACTATTCATTCAATTCGATTGAAGCCTAAAGGCTCCCTTTTGGCTAGAATGTCATTATTCGTCCGAAACCTATCGAAATGTGGTCGGGTAACCTAGAAATGATTATGTATGACCTTTGGCACATTACTGCTCGAAAAAGAATATGTTCGCCACCTCACTTCGACTCGAGGTGGGTCCGCTACCCCAAAATGCCCGATTTGCCCTTCGGGCCATCTTTGAGAATAGAGTTGAACGTACCACTTCTGATCTTTGGAACATCCTTCCACGGGGTATGTTTGGACTATTCGATGCACTAATCCAGGTTTTGAACTATATGGACCATTTTGGAATCGTTTTGCAAAATGAAACCTTATGTCGACTAAGTATTCGACTATTTTGTAATAGGATATGATTTATGAGTTTACTTTGTTTTGAATCACTATTTTGAAATACGATTTGCATTTGTTTGCTCACGACTCCGCTCGTGCCTTATTATGACTTCGTTCACCGGTTCCCGGGCCGGTTTTGATTCGTGCGCTGTATGATAAATTCGGCCGTATGCTGTGTTACGGTTCCCGAGGCTTCGCCATAGGGCCCGGTTCCGTTTGGAGTTATGCTGTGATATGGCTCGGGACGCGATACGCTCACCGATGATCGTGATTATGTTCGGAGATGTACGGAGATTTGAAACCTTCTGGTGTTATGCTGTGTGTGGCGCCAGCGTCGGAGTGGCGACCACGTTCTTAAGCGTTTGCATGATTTTATTTGCATAAAACATATGTATATGATTTTGATACAGATTTTGACATACCAGTTTGTACCCCACTTTGACATTTGATTTGCTTTCGGTTTTGATCTATAATTCTGTACTCCGTGCTTTACATACTCAGTACATATTTCGTACTGACCCCCTTTCTTCGGGGGCTGCGTTTTATGCCCGCAGGTGCAGATATCGGTGATCCTCCGCAGTAGGCTTCACTTCTTGCTATTCCGGAGTACTCTTATCCGATCCGGAGTCCACTTTTGGTACAGACTCTTTTGCTTTGTATATATTTGGTATGTCTGACTATTTGGGTACGGCGGGGCCCTGTCTCGCCACATGTCTTTGTTTTGAGTTCGTAGAGGCCTGTAGTCATATATGTGGGGCGAGGGTCCTATGTGTTTATTGTCTGATTTTGCTTTCGGGTCTTAAAGCGGTCTGTTTGATATGATGGCCCCAAATGGCCCTTTTGTATATATTTGTATTTTGACCGGCGATGTCTATTCCGCCGCTTTGTTTGAGTTTGATTTGATATGACCGCTTAAGACATATTCTCGATATAAATTATGTTTGATATAACTTCTTGAAAATTTTGAAATAAGTTTGGATTCGCAAATGAATATGCGATTTGGTCTGGGTACCCAGGTAGGGTGCCAGTCGCGGCCCACGGGGCTGGGTCGTGACAATATGACCAACCTGCCCGCAAGCATAACAAGCATCCGAACCCTGATGACACTGTCTGGAATGTAATTTGCCACACTGGCTACACCGCGGTACTGAAGGTCTCCTCTGGCTAAAGTCTCCCCTAGACTGCGAATCTAAAGCCCTCGAACTCTACCCTTGGCCTGACTGAGTAGAACGATCAACCCTCCTATCTGGGAATCTAGGAGGTGCACTAGTCACTGACTGACCTGAGTGCCTAGAATGCGTCTGTGTCGGTCCCCCTCGGTACTCACTGCTCTCCCCCATAGATCTAGCCCTCTTACCTTGTCTTCTGTCACCCTCACGATCACTTCTCTGCTGTCGTTGTCGTTCCGCGAGGTTCTGAGCATGGGCCTGTATCCGGGAAATATCCATCCCGTCTTGCAAAGAGGCTGTCAGACAATCTCTGAACAAGTGTGGTCCTAAACCACTCACAAATCTATAGACTCGGTCTCCTATGTCAGCCACCATAGTCGGAGCATACCGGGCCAATGAATTGAACTGCATGCTATACTCTCGGGCACGCATACCTCCCTGCTTTAAATTTAGGAACCTATCCGGTCTAGCTCGGCATACTTCGGGTGGCAAATAGTGACGAATAAAGGCATCTACAAACTCTTGCCACACGGGAGGTGGTGCATTCTCTCCTCTTGTTATCACCCAATTCTTATACCATAGTACCACCACGTCGTGAAGTCTATATGAGGCCAACTCCACGGATTCGGTCTCAGAAGCATGCATAAGTTTCAGCGTCCGTAACATCTCATCGATCTAACCTTGTAGGTCCTCATCCGGCTTCGACCCGAAAAATTCTGGAGGGTTTAGAGTAAGGAAGTCACGGGCTCTTGTACTAGCCGAACGATCACTTGGGCCCGCATTCTGTCGTTGTGCCTGAGCGGCAACCAACTACGTCAATAAATGTATGGCCTTGGACACTTGTTGACCCGAAGCACCCGGTGGAGGATTCGGAGCTGAGGCTCCCCCCTGCTGTTCTACATTAGGCGCGGCCTCACTTTGTGATTCACTTTCCTCTACCTCCGCCGGAGGCTCCCTTTCTGCCCGCTTCTTCATCGTAGCTTTGCCTTTTTGGGCAGCTGTAGCTTTTCCTTTCGGCGGCATTTTTCTGAAACCATAACGCACCTGTACGAATGATATAATCCTAGACATGGCTCTATCGCACGATCTCATGAGAAGAAGAATAGTCATTTTCCTAAATGCCCTGTAGCCTCTTGTTTATTAGCGTGGCGCGCAACACACCATAAACAAGACTCTACTAGACACGGCTCGTAGACACTTCCTAGGGCGAACTGCTCGGATACCACTTCTGTCATGACCCAGCTAGGGGCCGCGACGGGTACCCGGAGCAATTACCGAGCACCGCTTACTCTACTGCTTGTCTTGCTCATTTATTACTCTTTTATCAATTTTACATACCAATTGTAGGAAAATCATATTTAATTAAAACATAAATACTTTATATACATTTGCCTCTTGGCCATCAAAATAATATACATACATATGAAAACATCTTGTGAGACCATCTAACCCACACTGCATATCTACGAGCCTCTACTAACATAATGAATACATAGACGGAACAAGACTCCGTCATGCCCAAAATATGCATGTATGACGGTACATCAAAAGAATAGCCATAAGCACCTCTGAACAATGGAGTGCTATCTATCAGCTAACAGCTACTGAGGACCTGGGCCAAGCTCTCCTCCCTGTCTACCTGTGGGCTTGAACACAGCGTCCGAGGAAAGGACGTCAGTACGAATATTGTACCGAGTATGAGAGGCATACATAATGAAAGGAAGCATCAATAATATGGGGATAACATCAACATGAGACATCTGGATCTGACTGATAATCATAAATGAAGTAATGCATGCTATCTTACTCATAATCATCATCATAACATGTATGCATCATATGCAAGCTGCCCGTCCATGTCGGAACGGTGTGATATTCAATAATATTAGCCCGCGTCCAGGCCTCCCGCGTCCGGGGTACCATCTCATGCCGCCTACTAGTGGTTTCTGCCCATGCCCGTAGGTCGTGGTGTATCAGTATCGCCGCCCGCCGAAGCGGTGTCTGCCCGGCCAACTAGGCCCGGTGTGAATGCAATCATGACATGCTTAATGTAAATACTCATAGTAATATGCTTATCATAAAATACGTATCTTATCATAATGCGTATATAAGACTCATGATTAAGTTTACTCTATCGGGGTGACGTAAGGTCATGATCCCCCGGGTACATTATGGAACCATTATGGACATTCTGCCTCACCTGGAAAGGACTAGAACATAAGGTGAGTGTAGGCAAGGAATAACATCACCATCATTCTAGCGTCATCATATCGTATAACTTATCTCATATAGACATTCATATGTATAAGCTTTTAACTTCTTAGAATGTAAGAACTCATGGAAAGAATAGGGATTCAAGCTAAAAGATTCATGCCATTAGAAAGAAGGACTAGCCTCACATACCTTGGTCGTTTAGCTAAGACATCGCTCCCTTGTTCTCCGTCGATATCACGTTGTTACCTTCATAAGAGAATTCGTATCAACATTAGTAAATTAACTATAAGAACGCGTCGCCAATTCTAGGAGAAGTTGGGCAGCGTCTCCTTTGTTCATACTACTTTTCTCACGTTCTATATCAACTCCCAATATTCCTAATATTATCCGCAATGTCATAATCGACAATCATCATTTACGTACTTTTGGCAAAATCCACCATTTTCCTCCAATTTTCCCTTATTTCTACTTCTAGCTCATCCTTGTGTTTTCATGCATTTAATGCTTGTTTCATGATATAAACATCATTCATAACATATTTGTACGCACAACCCTTCAATATTCATTGTTTAATTCCACTATCATTCATTTATGTCACTACTCACTCAAAAATGACCCATTTCTATGTTCTTCTACATTTCAAGTGTCTAAGCTTTCCAATACTTCAAACAACATGGAATAATCATGAAACTTACCTTGGATGATGGTTGAACAATCCTTAAGAGGAAATACTTCAATTAGCCAAAACCCTATTTCCACCTTCTTTGAAATTTCTTGACTTAGAAGATCCTTTGATGTGTTCTTACACTTATTTTCATGAATTTAGTGGTGATGATCTTGATATTCCCTTTGATTCTCTTGAATTCTTGTGGAGGAAATATTTGGAGCGTTCTAAAATGTTCTTGAGTTGTATGGATGAATAATGAAATGAATTGAAGTCCAAGTCCCTTTTAATAATCACAAAATCTGATCTTTAATGAATTCTTGTCGGGATGAACAGTGGTAGTAAACTACCATATACGGATCGTATTTCGATTTACGGTCCGTCCTCCATGGCCGTATTTAACCATTTCAAAGACAGAAATTTTTGGCTGATGGACATGGCAGTTTACGACTCAGGTTTACGGTCCGTAAACTAGTTTACGGGCCGTCCTCCAAGTCGTTTTTAACCATTTTCACAATTTACAGAAAGTTGAGATTTTGGACAAGCTGGAGGACGATTGCACTATATGGTCCGTAAACCACTTTACGGGCCGTATAGTGCCATATACGACCACTGGGCTGAAAATTTTTCCGCGACTTTCTTATTTCCAAAAATTCATAATTAGCCATTCCCGACTTAACAAAACATCATACACTCTGACTCTTCCTCATTCCACTCATCATACAAGTACGGAGAAATTTCCGAGGTGTAACAATAAACCTCTGTGCTTCTGGTGCTCTATCTTGACTTGCTAACAATTCAAACACTAAGCGACAAATTCTGCTATATCGCTCTTCATACCATCCCACTAACAAACTTCCTTGATATCATAGTACATTTTTATTGTGCCCGGATGAATAGAATAGCGAGAACAATGAGCTTCCCCCATAACCTGCTGACGAAGCCCTACAACATTAGGAACGCACAATCTACCTCGATATCTAAGTACTCCATCCCCTGAAATCACAAATAAATCATGCATAGGGCTCAGGAACGTGGTCGCCACTCCGACGCTGGCGCCACAACACATCATACTCCAGAAGGTTTCAAATCTCCGTACAATCGCCGAACATATCGTATCATCATAACATATCACAACATCAGAACACATCATACGCTATATCACATCATAACGCCGTATATAAGCGGTGCCGACCCTATGGCGAGGTCTCGGGAACCGTAACACATCATACTGCCGAATATAACATAGTGCGCACGATCACAAAACCGGCCGGCGACCCGGCGAACGATGTAATAGTAGTATGCATGAGCGGAGTAGTGAGGAAACCATATGCATATAAGTAAATAAATCCCAAGACTCGATGAATAAATATATGTACCGATATCAGAAAGCTCAGAAACAAGTATCAGGTCAATCGGAATTAGTATACGAAAGTTGCGAGCTTTTGAAGTACAGAACCTTCTAAAAACATTTCATAAGCCATATTTGGAAATTCAAGTATCATTCATTTTAAGAAACTTTCGAATAACATTATGGATCAAATCAAATGGAGACTTTAAGACCATATTTACGTATCAAAGTATTCATCAAAGACTTCAATCATCTCGAGTTTCTTTCGAACAACATTCGGAAACATGACAGCTAGAAGCTTCGAACATCATAAAATACGTATCAAGCCATATGGAATAGCTTATGGAAGTCAAAGATGTGAGCCATCCTAGTGGCTCTAAGAATATGATTTTCCTTAGAAGCATACATATACGTTATTTGTTCATTTCATAAGGTCATGCCAAAAGAAGGAAAGGTAGGCTTTACATACCTCGATCGCTCGCTAACCAAATCCCGACTCAAGTCTCAGGCTCTTCAATATCTACAATAACGTTATCCATTACCAAACATTAGCTACAAGTACTTAGAAATTCAATTCTAACTAGTACTTGTCTACAGAAATTTCGGCAGCATCTCCCCTGTAAATTCAACATCCCCGAGGATTTAACTCGGCCAAATTTATCAACAACCATACCAACAATACCAACAACCATACTAATAATCATCAAGAATCAATTTAAACGCATTCTAACATTAGTAACTTTCTTCTCTACGTAGCTTATCATATTCAATTCGACTACGTACATTCAAGCCAATATCAACGCTCACATATTCATTTCTAATCCGAGATCATTCAAATACAATTCAAGAGCATTTCAAACAATCTACAAAATATTCAAACAATCCCACCAACACCATGCTCTACCCGGAACTTCCAATTCCAACGAGGACGATAACAACACATTTCTATCTTTCAAATTCATGAACTACACTTAACAATTCACACGTTAGCAATGTTATTCCCGCAAATACAAGAACTACGTTAATGACCACGGTGTCTTCCAAAACGGCTCACAACCATCACAACTTCAACTTAAATCATCAAATTCTAATTTTCATCATAGAATACATATCAACAACAACCAAATTACTACATAAAAATTAGTTCATCTTCCCTACACTACACACACATACACGGCCACATGCACTCACACACACCCACACGGCCACACCCACAACACACAAATTTCATACTTTTCATTCATTTCCACGTACTACAACATATATATATCTTCCATAACATGTAAAAGAATAAAAATTCTTACCTTTTCTTAAATTTTCCACTTGCCACCAAGAGTGGTTTTCTTGCTTAAATAATTATACCCCGTTGAAGAGGGTCTTGAACTTAGTAAAAATATTAGAATATTATAATTTTTGGATCAAGGATTGATGGCTTAATTTTTTTTTTCTTTCTCTCTTGCGTGGCCGAATTTGCTTCTAGCTCTCACTCTTCTTTTGTTTGCTTGAATGTTCTAATTCATGACAAATAATAGGCCCTCTTTATTTATTTTATCAATTTATTTCCACATGGGCCTTGGGCCATGCCCTATGGCCGGCTACATTTGTTGGGCCTCTTTTTTTTTCCAAGCCCAATTACTCTTGGTTCATATTTTGTAATTCATGAAACTAATTTCCAAAATTCCAATTTTGCCCTTAACCTTCCTCGATATTTCCGCATCAATATTTTTCATGAACAACATATATATTAAATAGAATCAAAATATTGCCTTATCTCTTACTAGTCACAATTATTTCAAATTTTCCGAATATGCAAAATACGGGATATAACAAGTCGGTTTGGTGATCCTCCAGCCTAGGACTTCTACTCAGCTGCTTGGACAGCTCCATTATTCCGGAGCCTAGATTATTTTGGTACAGATCTTTGATGTAGACTTATTCATGTCCAGGGGTACGGCGGGGCCCTGTCCCGTCATATTTTACTATGATACTCTTAGAGGTCTGTAGACTTATGTGGGTTGTATATAGGTTTTGGTCAACTATGTCTTTATGGCTTGCTTTGGATATCCCAGTGTATAGCGGCAACCTTGCCGGCTTGCATATTGTGTTATTGTTATGCTGTGACTCCTCAGGAGACAGGGTTATGATATGTGGTGTTGCGAACCCTTCGTTTGTTTTTTTACAAGTTTCCATATTGTCCTTAGTTTTAGTTTAACTATACTGAACAGGTCCGTATACGAGTGTCCAGTTCGGACACTAGTCATGGCCCATGGGGTTGGGTCCTGACAAAAGTGGTATCAGAGCAGTTCATCCTTGGAGTGTCTACATACCGTGTCTAGTAGAGTCTTGTTTATCGGTGTGTTGTGCACCGCATCTATAAACAGGAAGGTACAGGACATTTAGGATGTTACTTTTCCTTCTTACTCTAGATCGTACGATAGAGCCAAGAGATAGGAAATGATATCCCTTATATATTGACCTTTGATTTCAGCAGGAGAGTGGTGTCGACAAGAGAAGGTAAATAATGCTACTGGGAGTTATAGAGTTAAGATATTTCATTGAGGTTACGTTATCAGAAATTGTATATACAGAATGGCAAACTGGCCATCATTAAGGTAAGTTATTGTAAGTATAGTAAGAAAATGGATTGAATGTATATATGTTGTTGATAGGTTTAGTTATAAGGTGCGCACAGAAGAAGCTGAAGGAATCAATAACAGTAAGCAGAATATATGTCAGATATAGTGTGAATGTTGCAGGTATGATTGAAACCTGCAGTTAAAGATTGAAAGGGAAAATAAATGGGAAAGTGTAACAGGTACAGTTTGAGTTTGACATACGAGGTAAGTTCGTCATTTTTATACTGTTATTGATATGGGGAGCCTTGTGTGGCTATGATATGATATAATATATATGTATATGTTAGCCCTGTGAGGCATTGTCGGTATTTCCTGCGTGCAAGTTTTGAGATAGTAAGAAATGCAGAGGAAACTCTGCCAAAATTTTCCTAGAAATAAAAAAGGGAATGAGATATATGTTCGTAATATTCTTCAAAGGTCGTGTCAATAGTAATGATAGGATTTGACTAAGCGGTGAGTACAGCTGACTTCGAGAAATAAAGTTAACTGTTGAATTGATAAGTAATAGTAATCATGAGGTCGATATCGATGTGGTAAAAAAGAAATGCTAGGATAATTTGGAAGGGCTTGTGATAATAAGAGATGATTTAGAACAGGCTGGCAAATTTTAATAGAGTGTTATATTGGGGTATCAACTGAATTGACAAGCAGGGGTGAATTACGACGAGTTTATAGTTAGAAGAAGTAATAGTATGATTGAGACAAGAGTACAGAGGAAAAATAATTGTGACGAATAAGAATATATTGATAAGACAGCTTGTGAGGTATTAAGGATAAGATTGACCAGAAAGGGTAAAAGGTTAAGAAGTGTTACACTATAGGATTGATTACGATCAGGATATTATGTGAATATAAAAAGGATTGTTATGAAAATGAGTAAATCCTAGCGAGGAAGTGACTAAAAGATACGACGTGATCTATGTGACTAAAGTATAAAGGCGAGCTATAGAACGAATAAGAAAGACTTATAAAGTTCTTCTATAGGGAAAGTTCAGAATAATGATGTTACACCTCGGAAATTTCTCCGTACTTGTATGATGAGTGGAATGATGAAGAGCTTGAGTGTATGATGTTTTGTTAAGTCGGGAATGGCTAATTATGAATTTTTGGAAATAAGAAAGTCGCGAAAAAAAATTCAGCCCAGTGGTTGTCTATGGCACTATACGGCCCGTAAAGTGATTTACGGACCGTATAGTGCAATCGTCCTCCAGCTTGTCAAAAATCCCAACTTTCTGTAAATTGTGAAAATGGTTAAAAACGACTTGGAGGACGGCCCGTAAACTGGTTTACGGACCGTAAACCTCAGTCGTAAATTGCCATAATCCTCAGCCAAACTTTCTGTTTCTGGGATGATTAAAAACGACCATGGAGGATGGACCGTAAACCACAATACGGTCCGTAAACTGTAATTTACGACAACCGTTCATCCCGACAAATTTTCATTAAAGACCAGATTTTGAATTATTAAAAGGGAACTTAAGCCTCAATTCACGTCATTTTCTTTCACACAACTCAAGAAACTTCTAGACCTCTCCACATACTTCATCTATAGAAATCCCGAAGAATCAAAAGAACATCAAGACCAACAACACCAAATTCATGAAATCAAGTGTAAGAACACAACAAAGGATCATCTAAGTCAAGAAATCCCACAAAGGGTGGAACTAGGGTTTTGGTTAATTGAAGTATTTCAACTTAAGGATTGTTCAACCATCATCCAAGGTAAGTTTCATTATTTTTCCATGTTGTTTGAAGTATTGGAAAGCTTAGACACTTGAAATGTAGAAGAACATAGAAATGGGTCATTATTGAGTGAATAGTGACATAAATGAATGATAGTGGAGTTGAACTATGAATATTGAAGTGTTGTGAGTACAAATACGTTATAAATGATGTTTAGATCATGAAACAAGCATTAAATGCATGAAAACACAAGGATGAGCTAGAAGTAGAAATAAGGGAAAATTGGAGGAAAATGGTGGATTTTGCCAAATGTACGTGAATGACGGTTGTCGATTATGATATTGCGAATAATATTATGAATATTGGGAGCTGATATAGAACATGAGAAAAGTAGTATGAGCGAAGGAAGCGTTGTCCAACTTTTCCTAGAATTAGCGGCGCGTTCTTATAGTAGCTTACTAATGTTGATACGAATTCTCTTATGAAGGTAACGACGTGATATCGATGGAGAACAAGTGAGCGATATCTTAGCTAAACGACCAAGGTATGTGAGGCTAGTCCTTCTTTCTAATGGCATGAATCTTTTAGCTTGAATCCCAATTCCTTCCATGAGTTCTTACATTCTAAGAAGTTAAAAGCTTATACCTATGAATGTCTATATGAGATAAGTTATACGATACGATGACACTAGAATGATGATGATGTTATTCCTTGCCTACACTCACCTTATGTACTAGTCCTTTCAAGGTGAGGCAGAATGTCCATAATGGTTCCATAATGTAACCGGGGGATCACGACCTTACGTCACCCCGATAGAGTAAAGTTGATCATGAGTCTTATATACGCATTATGATAAGATAAGTATTTTATGATAAGCATACTACTATGAGTATTTACGTTAAGCATGTAATGATTGCATTCACACCGGGCCTAGTTGGCCGGGCAGACACCGCTTCGGCGGGCGGCGATACGGATACACCACGACCTACGGGTGTGGGCAGACACCACTAGTGGGCGGCATGAGATGGTACCCCGGACGCGGGCTAATATTATTGATTATCACACCGTTCTGACATGGACGGGCAGCTTGCATATGATGCATACATGTTATGATGATGATTATGAGTAAGATAGCATGCATTACTTCATTTATGATTATCAGTCAGATCCAGATGTCTCATATTGATGTTATCCCCATGTTATTGGCGTCTCCTTTAATTATGTATGCCTCTCATACTCGGTACAATATTCGTACTTACGTCCTTTCTTCGGACGCTGTGTTCATGCCCACAGGTAGACAGGGAGGAGAGCTTGGCCCAGGTCCTCAGTAGCTGTCAGCTGATAGACAGCACTCCATTGTTCGGAGGTGCTTATGGCTATTCTTTTGATGTACATTCATATATGCATATTTTGGGCATGACGGAGTCTTGTTCCGTCTACGTATTCATTATGTTAGTAGAGGCTCGTAGATACGCAGTGTGGGTTAGATGGTCTCACAAGATGTTTTCATATGTATGTATATTATTTTGACGACCGAGAGGCAAATGTATATAAAGTATTTATGTTTTGATTAAATATGATTTTCCTACAATTGGTACATAAGATTGATAAAAGAGTATTAAATGAGCAAGATAAGTAGTAGAGTGAGCGGTGTTCGGTAACTAGCTCCGGGTACCCGTCGCGGCCCCTAGCTGGGTCGTGACAGAAGTGGTATCAGAGCAGTTCGCCCTAGGAAGTGTCTACGAGCCGTGTCTAGTAGAGCATTGTTTATGGTGTGTTGCGCGCCACGCTAATAAACAAGAGGTTACAGGGCATTTAGGAAAATGACCCTATTTCTTCTCATGAGATCGTGCGATACAGCCATGTCTAGGATTATATTATTCCTAAAAGTGCGTTATGGTTTCAGAAAAATGCCGCCGAAAGGAAAAGCTACAGCTGCCCAGAAAGGCAAAGCTACGACGAAGAAGAGGGCAGAAAGGGAGCCTCCGGCGGAGGTAGAGGAAAGTGAATCGCAATGTGAGGCCGCGCCCAATGTAGAAGAGCAGGGAGGAGCCTCAGCCCCGATTCCTCCACCGGGTGCTTCGGGTCAACAAGTGTCCGAGGCTATACATTTATTGACACAGTTGGTTGCAGCTCAGGCACAACGACAGATTGCGGGCCCAAGTGATCGTTCGGCTAGTACAAGAGCCCGTGATTTTCTTACTCTAAACGCTCCAGAATTTTTCGGGTCGAAGCCGGATGAGGACCCACAAGGTTTTATCGATGAGATGTTGCGGACGCTGAAACTTATGCATGCTTCTGAGACCGAATCCGTGGAGTTGGCCTCATATAGACTGCGCGACGTGGCGGTACTATGGTATAAGAATTGGGTGATAACAAGAGGAGAGAATGCACCACCTCCCGTGTGGCAAGAGTTTGTAGATGCCTTTATTCGTCACTACTTGCCACCTGAAGTCCGCCGAGCTAGAGCGGACAGGTTCTTGAATTTGACGCAGGGAAGCATGAGTGCCCGAGAGTATAGTATGCAATTCAACTCATTGGCCCGGTATGCTCCGACTATGGTGGCTGACATGGGAGACCGAGTCTATAGATTTGTGAGTGGTTTAGGACCACACTTGTTCAGAGATTGTCTGACACCCTCCTTGCAAGACGGGATGGATATTTCCCGGATACAGGCTCACGCTCAGAACCTCTAGGAACAACAACGACAACAGAGAAGTGATCGTGAGGGTGACAGAAGACAAGGTAAGAGGGATAGATCTATGGGGGAGAGCAGTGAGTACCGAGAGGGACCGAGACAGATGCATTCTAGGCACTCAGGTCAGTCAGCGACCAGTGCACCTCCCAGATTCTCAGATAGGATATTCGACCGTTCTTTTCAGTCAGGCCAGGGGCAGAGTTCGAGGGCCTCAGATTCGCAGTCTAGGGGAGACTTTAACCAGAGGAGACCTCCAGTACCGCGGTGTAGCCAGTGCGGTAAATTGCATTCCGGACAGTGTCGTCAGGGTTCAGATGCTTGTTATGCTAGCAGACAGGTTGGTCATATGATGAGAGATTTCCCTTCAGCGAGAGATAGAGCGGGGACTCAGCCCACAGGTTCAGCAGCGGGGTCTTCTTCAGTGCGCCCGACAGCACAGACTCCTCAGACAACAGCAGGCAAAGGCAGAGGTAGAGAGGGAGCATCCACTTCAGGTGGTGTTCAGCCCCGTGTATATGCTTTAGCTGGGTAACAGGATCTTGAGTCTTCCCCAGATGTTGTCACAGGTACCCTGACTATATTTTCCCGTGACGTATATGCTCTGATTGATCCGGGTTCTACCTTCTCATATATTACTCCGTATATCGCTGATTGTGTTGGGGTGAAACCTGAGCCAATTAAACCTTTCGAGGTATTCACTCCGGTTGGTGATCCTGTAATAGCGAGACAAGTATATAAGAACTGTGTAGTCATTATATGTGATCGTCAGACAAGGGCTGATTTGATTGAACTTGAAATGATAGATTTTGACGTAATTATGGGTATGGACTGGTTGGCATCGTGCTATGCTAATGTTTGTTGCCGGACAAAGGTAGTTCGATTCCAATTTCTGGGAGAGCCCGTACTTGAGTGGAAGGGTAATACAGCTTCCCCAAAGGGTAGGTTTATTTCCTACCTTAAGGCGAGAAAGATGATAGCCAAAGGTTATATTTGTCATCTAGTTCGGGTTCATGACACGGAGAGGAAGTGCCAACTTTCCAGTCTGTCCCGGTAGTGAATGAATTCCCAGATGTGTTTCCCGACAAGTTACCAGGCCTTCCTCCAGAAAGGGAAATCGACTTTGCTATTGATGTATTACCAAACACCGAGCCTATTTCTATTCCTCCGTATCGAATGGCTCCAGCAGAACTGAAAGAGCTAAAAGCACAGCTAAAAGATTTACTTGAGAAGGGGTTTATAAGGCCTAGTTCTTCGCCGTGGGGAGCACCAGTCCTGTTCGTAAAGAAGAAAGACGGATCTCTACGAATGTGCATCGACTACAGGCAGTTGAACAAGGTGACAATAAAGAATAAATACCCTCTTCCCAGAATTGACGATTTGTTTGATCAATTACAGGGCGCTAAGTGGTTCTCCAAGATAGATCTGAGATCGGGTTATCATCAGGTGAGAATTAAGGAAGCAGATATTCCCAAGACTGCCTCCAGGACAAGATATGGTCACTACGAGTTTCAAGTAATGTCGTTTGGGTTAACAAATGCCCCGGCAGTGTTCATGAATTTAATGAATAATGTGTTTAGGCCGTTCTTGGATCTCTTTGTGATAGTGTTCATCGACGATATCCTGGTATATTCTCACACAGAATCAGAACATGCAGATCATCTAAGAATTATTCTTGGCGTTCTTCGAGATCAGGAATTG
The DNA here is from genome assembly GCF_019175385.1 of Lycium barbarum. Taxonomy (NCBI): domain Eukaryota; kingdom Viridiplantae; phylum Streptophyta; class Magnoliopsida; order Solanales; family Solanaceae; genus Lycium; species Lycium barbarum. Next base: position 60,475,504 of record NC_083345.1, on the reverse strand, counting down.
TATGCAAAGTTTTCGAAGTGCGAGTTTTGGCTAAACTCAGTGGCATTTCTAGGTCATGTTATTTCAGATGATGGTATCCGAGTCGACACTCAGAAAATAGAAGCTGTGAAGACTTGGCCAAGACCTACGACGCCTACAGAAGTTCGTAGTTTTCTAGGTTTGGCAGGTTATTATCGAAGATTCGTAGAGGGCTTCTCATCTATTTCAGCCCCATTGACAAAGTTAACCCAGAAGTCGGCTAAATTCCAGAGGAGTGATGCCTGTGAGCGTAGCTTCCAAGGGTTGAAAAACAGGTTGACCTCAGCGCCAGTGCTAACACTCCCAGAAGGATCAGATGGTTATGAAGTATATTGTGACGCCTCTGGTGTGGGATTAGGATGTGTATTGATGCAGAATGGGAAAGTTATTGCATATGCTTCGAGACAGTTGCGAAAATATGAACAGAATTATGCCACTCATGATCTTGAGCTAGCTGCGGTCATTCATGCATTGAAAATGTGGAGACACTACTTATATGGTGTGCACGTGGACATCTATACGGATCACAAAAGCCTTCAATATATTTTCAAACAGAAGAAGTTGAACCTGCGACAAAGGCGATGGTTAGAATTACTGAAGGATTACGATGTGAACATTCTATATCATCAAGGGAAGGCGAATGTAGTAGCATATGCCCATAATTATATACACAAAAGAATGAGTACCCAAAAGATATGGCTCCGAAGGAAATGGAGCTCTCTATGTAATCTCCAAATAGGCAGCTATGGATCAAGTCTGTCTCCCTGTGCACCTGCGGGCATGACGCAACGTCCACAAACAAAAGGACATCAATACGAAGAATGTACTGAGTATGTAAAGCGTGATTAACATCAATATAGAAGCATTATAGATAATATATGAAGTGGCACAGGAGGGAAGACAATAATATCATCATCATGGCACTTACCTGCCTTTCATAGGAACTTTCCATTTCTCATGCGTATTTCATAATAGTGCTCGTACCCTACTTCGGCTCATATTCGCATACATGTCATTATTCGTATTCGTATACATAGTCTTTTCACATTCATATTCATATTATATACATAGCCATACACTTATATACATACATAGCGTTCCCGACCATAAGGTTCGGTGTTTCATACGTACTTAGCCAACCAAGGCTCAATGTTATTTCTACCTGGCCCTACCAAGGCTTCGGGGTTATCCGTACAATCTGCAGAGGTGTACGCTCGTTACGTAATCGTATACATACTTTATACATAATCATATACATATATCCTACCCGGCGTTATAAGCTCGGGGTATCATTATAGCCCTTCATAGGCACATATAAGTATAATAGCCCGTAGGCACCTTTGGCATCATTATTATTATTATCGTCATCACTATCTTCGTCATTATTGCTACATCCATATCTTAGTCTTATTCGTCATATGAGGGGCGTAGTATAATCGTAGTACATGTTAAGGATCGTGAGCTTATGAGCTCGGAGTGTCAATCACTTGAATACAACATACTCATATAGAGGAATTAGAAGTTTGGCCAAGAATCATGCCTTATGAAAGAAGGGTTAGCCTAACATACCTTTTCGTCGGACTATTCTACACTTCCACGTTTCCTTCCAATGCTAGCGTCTATACCTTCATTAATATCATAACAATGGCCGTTAGTCATTCACATCATCCACATTATCTAGATTTCTCAATTTGCTTCTAATTCTCCCGTATTTATGGTCATGACCTCCAACTTCATCCATTCGTCTAAAGTGTCGAGTTCATGATCTTAGTACCATTTATAATACATTCATATCGTAGCACAACAACATTCATAATTCAATTCAAACTATTCCTCAAAATGTCACTATTCACCATTCATGACCTAGTTGACCACATTTCCTACAATCCATGTATTTTAATTCTCCAATACCTTAAACATCATGTAAAAATCATGAATCTTACCTTAGAAGTTTTAAGAACAAGCTTTGGTTGATAATACTCCTCTTTGAGCAAAACCCTAGTTTTTCTCCATTTGGATTTCTTGACTTGGATGATCCTTGATGATTCCCTTATCCTTGATTCACTTGTCTTAATGTTATTGATGGCTTATAATCCTTGAAAACTCATATAATAAATGTAGAGAGAAGTTTTAGAGAGAAGTGGTGTAATGTTGTAATGAAATAAAACAAGTGTTGGTCCCTTTATTTAATGACTTGTGAAATCTGTGCTGAGATGAACAGTGGTCGTCCATCGTGGTTTACGGCCCGTATTCCACTATACGGCTCGTCCTCTATGGGCGTATTTAACCATTTCCAGAACCAGAAGCTGGGCTGCCTTCATGGTGGTTTACGACCATGGTTTACGGGCCGTAAATCACTTTACGGTCCGTCCACCTGGTCGTGTTTTACCATTTCTTGACTGGGCAGAAAGTTGAAACCTTGCATGGCAGTTTACAACTGCCAGTTTACGGACCGTATTGCAATTTACGGTCCGTATTTTGCGATTTACGACCACTGGGCAGTTGCAATTCTGCAACTTCTCATATTTCTTAGACTTCTCATTTTAATCACCCCCGTCCATGCACATGCATTGCTCACCTTGTATCTCATCTTAACTTAGCCAACTTCCTCGTCTCACATCGGATACTTTCGAAATCTCGCCTAAGGTCATCAAACGTCATTTCTTGCTCATAGACACCGCGCACTCACATTCATCACTAGTTCATCCACTTGCGTACCAATGGAAAATTTTCCGAGGTGTAACATTCTCTGGCCAGAGTTTCCCCTACACTATGGCATTGCCATCCTGCCACAACAGTCCATAATATCGATGCCACACAGGGCCACTACATAATACCATAAAAAATTGGCCACACACGACCCAAAAGCATAAAACGAAAACGTGCATACCTTATGATCTCGACGTCTCATTTTGTACTTCTTCCAAGGGCTGAAATAGATGTGGGTATTTGGATTGCATACTCTCTTCTGCTTCCCACGTCATTTCCTCTCGATTGTTGTTCCTCCATAAGACCTTAACTGAGGCCACTTCCTTGTTTCTAAGTCTCCGTACTTGCCTATCTAGTATGGCAATGGGTATCTCTTCATAAGTCAATTTCTCTGTTACTTGCACATCATTCACTGGGACGATCCTAGTAGGATCTCCAACACATTTCCGAAGCATCGAAACATGAAATACTGGATGAACTGATTCCAAGTCTGGAGGTAGATTTAACTCATAGGCCACTTTGTCTATCTTGCGTACAATTTCGTATGGCCCAATATACCAGGGACGGAGCTTCCCCTTTTTGCCAAATCTCATCACGCCCTTCATCGGCGACACTTTCAAGAATACCCAATCTTTCACTTCGAACTCTAAGTCTCTTCGACGATTATCCGCATAGGACTTCTGACGACTTTGAGCCGCTAGCAACCGATCTTGTATGAGCTTAACTTTCTTTATTGCTTGCTGGACCAAGTCTGGCCCTATCAACTTAGTTTCTCCGGTTTCAAACCACCCAATTGGGGATCTACACTTTCGCCCATATAGAGCTTCATACAGTGCCATTTGAGTGCTGGAATGGTAACTATTATTGTAAGCAAATTCAATGAGTGGCAAATGATCATCCCAATTTCCTCCAAAATCTATCATACATGCTCGCAACGTATCTTCAAGAGTCTGAATGGTACGTTCGGCCCGCCCAACGGTCTGTGGGTGAAACGCCGTGCTAAGGCGCACTTGGGTCCCTAGACCCTCTTGGAACGATCTCCAAAACTTGGCTGTAAACGGGTCCCTCTATCGGAGATAATAGATACTGCAACGCCATGGAGTTTCACTATCTCTTTAAGATATAGCTTCGCATAATCTTCTGCCATATAGGTCGTTCTGACCGGTAAGAAATGCGCTGACTTTGTGATTCTATCCACGATCACCCATATAGAATCATACTTACGTCGAGAACGGGGTAACCCTGTAATGAAATCCATATTAATCACTTCCCACTTCCAAGTTGGGATTTCTATAGCTTGCAATAAGCCACCCGGCTTTTGGTGCTCGATCTTCACTTGTTGGCAATTAGGACATTGAGCTACAAATTCCGCTACGTCTTTCTTCATCCCATTCCACCAATATATAGACTTAAGATCATGATACATTTTCGTCGCTCCGGGGTGAACGGAGTATCGGGAACAATGAGCTTCCCTCAATATTTGGTGACATAGACCTACCACATTGGGAACACATAACCTGCCTCGACATCAGAGAACTCCGTCTTCCGAAATATCAAATGATGACTCCTCCTTCTGAGGGAGTGTATCTCTGTACTGCATTAGCATGGGATCCTCATATTGTCTCTCTTTTACTTCCGTTACTAGCGATGAAACAGCTGAATTCTGAATAGTAGCTCCGCTGCTACCTGAGTCCACTGCTCGGACTCCTAGGCTCGCTAACTGTTGAAGCTCACGAGCCATCTCTTTCTTTTCAGGTCGTACATCACTTAGACTTCCTATGGATCTGCGGCTAAGAGCGTCAGCCACAACGTTAGCCTATCCGGGGTGATACAAGAAATCAACATCGTAATCCTTTAGCAACTCCAACCATCGTCGTTGTCGCAAATTCAACTCTTTCTGCTTGAAGATATACTGAAGGCTCTTATGATCTGTATAAACATCCACATGGACACCATATAAATAATGTCGTCATATCTTTAATGCATGGACCACTACGGCTAATTCTAAATCGTGGGTTGGATAGTTCTGTTCATGTTTCCGTAATTGTCTAGAAGCATACGCAATCACCTTACCATTTTGCATCAATACACAACCTAGCCCGACGCCTGAAGCATCACAATAAATAACATATCCTTCCAATCCCTCTGGAAGTGTCAAGACTGGGGCTGAAGTCAATCGGTCTTTCAACTCTTGGAAACTATGCTCGCAAGCATCTGTCCATTGAAACTTAGCTGACTTCTGAGTCAAATTGGTGAGTGGCGCAGAAATAGAAGAAAAACCCTCAACAAATCTTCTGTAATAGCCTGCTAAGCCCAAAAATCTACGAACCTCCGTAGGAGTCGTGGGCCTTGGCCAAGTCTTCACGGCCTCGATCTTTTGGCTATCCACTCGAATACCATCAGCTGCAACAATATGGCCCAGAAATGATACCGAGTTCAACCAAAACTCACACTTGGAGAATTTTGCAAACAACTCTCGAGCTCGAAGAACTCCAAGGACAATTCGCAAATGATCCGCATGCTCGTCCTCGGATCTAGAATACACTAAGATGTCGTCGATGAATACAATTACAAATAGATCCAGAAAAGGTCTGAATACATTGTTCATTAGGTCCACAAACACTGCCAGGGCATTAGTTAACCCAAACGACATTACTCGGAACTCGAAATGGCCATATCTTGTTCTGAAAGCTATCTTAGGGATATCTTTCTCCCTAACTCTTACTTGGTGATACCCGGACCTTAAATCAATCTTTGAAAACCATTTGGCACCTTGCAATTGATCAAATTAATCATCAATCCTCGGGAGGGGATACTTATTCTCGATCGTCACTTTATTCAATTGCCGATAATCAATGCACATTCTCAAGGAGCCATCCTTCTTTCGGACGAACAATACGGGTGCTCCCCATGGGGATGAACTAGGCCTAATGAAGCCTTTATCAAGCAAGTCCCTCAATTGCTCCTTCAACTCTTTCAATTCCGCGGGTGCCATTCTATATGGGGGAATAGATATGGGTTTAGTGTCTGGCAACACATCAATCACAAAATCGATCTCTCGCTCGGGAGGAAGGCCTGGAAGCTCTTCTGGGAACACATCCAGAAATTCGTTCACTACCGGAACTGACTGAAGAGTCGGCGACTCAGCTTCTACATCTTGAACTCGCACTAGGTGATAAATACACCCTTTCGTGATCATCTTCCTTGCCTTTAGATAGGAAATAAACCTACCTTTTGGTGATGCCGCATTCCCTTTCCATTCTAAGACTGGTTCTCCCGGAAACTGGAAACAAACCATCTTCATTCGGCAATCAACATTGGCATAACAAGAAGCCAACCAATCCATGCCCATAATAACGTCAAAATCTACCATTTCTAGCTCATACAAATCAATCATGGTACGACGATCACAAATCACAATCACATAATTCCTATATACTCGGCTAGCTATTACCGAGTCACCCACGGGTGTAGATACCTCAAAAGGTTTGATAGACTCCGGCTCAATTATAAATCGACCCGCAATATATGGAGTAACATATGATAATGTGGAGCCCGGATCAATCAAAGCATATACATCATGAGAGAATACCGATAATATACCTGTGACCACATCAGGAGAAGACTCAAGATCTTGGCGTCCAGCCAAAGCATAAATACGGTGCTGAGGACCGCTAGTACTGGGAGCTCTGCCTCCACCTCTACCATGGCCGACTAGTGCATGTGAACCTGGCCCCGTAGGGCGTACAGATGCCGAAGATCCGGCTACCGACCCTGATGGCTAGGTCCTACCTCTACCATGCACTGAGGGGCAATCACGCATAATATGGCCCGGTCGACCACATGAATAGCAAACATCTGAACGCAATCGGCATTGACCCCAATGCGACTTCCCACACTGGGAACATCGTGGTATATGTGGCCTTGACTGGCCTGAATCACCTCTAAACTGGGACCCCGGATAACTTTGACTCGGCCCTGAACGAATAGATCTATCAAGGCCCTGGTCTGGAAACCGTGGAGGTGCACTGGTCATCGAATAGCTCGAATGTCTAGGGAACTGTTGCCTGTGTCCGCCTCTGGACTCACTTATTGGGCCCGAAGATCTGGCCCTCTTGCTATGTCCCCTATCCTGTTCACGTTCACTTCTCCGCTACTGTAGGCTTTTCTCTAAGTTCTGAGCATGTGCCTGAATGCGTGCAATATCCATACCGTCCTGAAGGGACGCAGTCAAGCATTTGTCCATCAGATGGGGCCCTAGGCCCTTTACAAATCAGTGTACCCGGTCGCCCATATCTTCTACCATGGCCGAAGCATACCTGGCCAAGGAGTTAAAACGGAGGCTATACTCTAGGGCACTCATACTGCCTTGCCTCAAATTTAAGAATTTATCGGCCCTAGCTCGCCGAACTTCTGGGGGCATCTAATGACGGAGAAAAGCATCAACAAACTCTTGCCATACTGGGGGAGGTGCATTGGCCCCCCGTGAAGCCATCCACACTGTATACCACTGGATTGAGACGTCTCTCAATCTATATGAAGCCAGCTCTACCGACTCGGTGTCTGAAGCATGTATTAACCGGAGCGTCCTTAGCATACCATCAATAAAGTCCTGGGGATCCTCCTCCGGTTTTGACCCAAAGAATTCGGGAGGGTTCAAAGTAATGAAATCACGGGCTCTTGCACTAATAGCCCTATCACCATATCCTGAATTGTGCCTCTGAGCCTGGGCCGCAACCAATTGAGTCAATAAAGTAATGGCCTCTTTTACATCTTGGCCCGAAGCATTTGGTGGAGGAGCTGGAGCTGGGGCTGAGGCTCCCACGTGCTCCTCGATAATAGGAACTGTCTGGGAGGACTGAGATTGAGCCGCACTCTGGGACTCATCTTCCTCTACTACCGGTGGCGGTGCTCTTTCAGCCCGCTTTTCTGCCACCGTCTTGCCCTTTTGGGCTGCTGTAGCATTTTTCTTTTTAGGCATCTCTGAAATACACAACACACGATTTAGGAACAAGAATTTCTTACATCATAGCTCTATCGCACGATTCTTATGAAGAAAGAAGGTCATATATTCCTAAAATGTCAGCAACTTCTTATTTATAAGTGTGGCGCGCAACACACCCATAACCAAGACTCTACTAGACACGGCTCGTAGACACATCCTAGGACTTAATTGCTCAGATACCACTTTTGTCACGACCCAACTCGGGGCCACGACGAGCACCCAGTGTTAACCCACCCGAACACCCTCTTAGCTTACTCTTATACTTACATCTAGGTGAGCCACATAATTATACATGCATTTCCATTCATTCGTCAACTAGTCTCATCTGGACAACAACCCATTTATATCATCGTAGGTATTTATGCCACATCAATGTACATAGGCCCACGTGGCCGATAAAATGATATACAAAACATAGGCCAACAAGGCCAAACACATCTACCCACACGCACACATATCTACGAGCCTCTAAGAGTATAACATATCACATTAGCGAGATAGGACCCCGCTATGCCCATAATTATATACACAAAAGAATGAGTACCCAAAAGATATGGCTCCGAAGGAAATGGAGCTCTCTATGTAATCTCCAAATAGGCAGCTATGGATCAAGTCTGTCTCCCTGTGCACCTGCGGGCATGACGCAGCGTCCACAAACAAAAGGACGTCAGTACGAAGAATGTAATGAGTATGTAAAGCGTGATTAACATCAATATAGAAGCATTATAGACAATATATGAAGTGGCACAAGAGGGAAGACAATAATATCATCATCATGGCACTTACCTGCCTTTCATAGGAACTTTCCATTTCTCATGCGTATTTCATAATAGTGCTCGTACCCTACTTGGGCTCATATTCGCATACATGTCCTTATTCGTATTCGTATACATAGTCTTTTCACATTCATATTCATATTATATACATAGCCATACACGTATATACATACATAGCGTGCCCGACCATAAGGTTCGGTGTTTCATACGTACTTAGCCAACCAAGGCTCAATGTTATTTCTACCTGGCCCTACCAAGGCTTCGGGGTTATCCGTACTATCTGCAGAGGTGTACGCGCGTTACGTAATCGTATACATACTTTATACATAATCATATACATATATCCTACCCGGCGTTATAAGCTCGGGGTATCATTATAGCCCTTCATAGGCACATATAAGTATAATAGCCCGTAGGCATCTTTGGCATCATTATTATTATTATTATCGTCATCACTATCTTCATCATTATTGCTACATCCATATCTTAGGCTTACTCGTCATATGAGGGGCGTAGTACAATCGTAGTACATGTTAAGGATCGTGAGCTTATGAGCTCGGAGTGTCAATCACTTGAATACAACATACTCATATAGAGGAATTAGAAGTTTGGCCAAGAATCATGCCTTATTAAAGAAGGGTTAGCCTTACATACCTTTTCGTCGAACTATTCTACACTTGCACGTTTCCTTCCAATGCTAGCGTCTATACCTTCATTAATATCATAACAATGGCCGTTAGTCATTCACATCATCCACATTATCTAGATTTCTCAATTTGCTTCTAATTCTCCCGTATTTATGGTCATGACCTCTAACTTCATCCATTCGTCTAAAGTGTCGAGTTCATGATCTTAGTACTATTTATAATACATTCATATCGTAGCACAACAACATTCATAATTCAATTCAAACTATTCCTCAAAATGTCACTATTCACCATTCATGACCTAGTTGACCACATTTCCTACAATCCATGTATTTTAATCTTCCAATACCTTAAATATCATGTAAAAATCATGAATCTTACCTTAGAAGTTGTAGGAACAAGCTTTGGTTGATAATACTCCTCTTTGAGCAAAACCCTAGTTTTTCTCCATTTGGATTTCTTGACTTGGATGATCCTTGATGATTCCCATATCCTTGATTCACTGGTCTTAATGTTATCGATGGCTTATAATCCTTGAAAACTCATATAATAAATGTAGAGAGAAGTTTTAGAGAGAAGTGGTGTAATGTTGTAATGAAATAAAACAAGTGTTGGTCCCTTTATTTAATGACTTGTGAAATCTGTGCTGAGATGAACAGTGGTCGTCCATCGTGGTTTACGGCCCGTATTCCACTATACGGCTCGTCCTCCATGGGCGTATTTAACCATTTCCATAACCAGAATTTGGGCTGCCTTCATGGTGGTTTACGACCATGGTTTACGGGCCGTAAATCACTTTACGGTCCATCCACCTGGTCGTGTTTTACCATTTCTTGACTGGGCAGAAAGTTGAAACCTTGCATGGCAGTTTACGACTGCCAGTTTACACACCGTATTGCAATTTACGGTTCGTATTTTGCGATTTACGACCACTGGGCAGTTGCAATTTTGCCACTTCCCATATTTCTTAGACTTCTAATTTTAATCACCCCCGTCCATGCACATGCATTGCTCACCTTGTATCTCATCTTAACTTAGCCAACTTCCTCGTCTCACATCGGATACTTTCGAAATCTCGCCTAAGCTCATTAAACGTCGTTTCTTGCTCATAGACACCGTGCACTCACATTCATCACTAGTTCATCCACTTGCGTACCAACGGAAAATTTTCCGAGGTGTTACAGTAGTTTATGTGGAGTTCCTTCGGAAAAGCGAGAAATGGTTCGTGAAGTCCATCGGTTAGCAAGTCTCGGCGTACGGCCAATTGATTCAGGAGATGCAAGTATTAGCATCAATGACCCCACAGTTTCATCATTGAATCTAGAAGTGAAGGAACGGCAATATGAAGATCCTCAGTTAAGCCACTATCGAGATCTATCTCATGAAAAGGAAAAGTCTCCATTCGAAGTTTCCATAGAAGGGGTTCTTAGATATCGAGGCCGGCTATGTGTACCGAATGTGGAAAACTTGCGCCAACGGATTTTAGAGGAAGCACATTATTCCCGGTATTCTATTCATCCAGGTGCAACTAAGATGTACCATGATCTTAAATCGATATATTGGTGGGATGGCATGAAGCGAGACATAGCAGAATTTGTAGCCCAAAGTCAAAATTGCCAGCAACTGAAGTCCGAGCATAAAAAACCAGGAGGCTTATTGCAAGCAATGGAAATTCCTACGTGGAAATGGGAAGAAATTAACATGGATTTTGTGGTAGGATTACCCCGTACGCGAGGGAAGTATGATTCTATATGGGTGATCGTGGATAGACTCACGAAAGCAGCTCATTTTCTCCCCGTTAGAACCACATATTCAGCGGAAGATTATGCTAAATTGTATCTCAAGGAGATTGTACGACTTCACGGTATTCCTTTGGCCATTATCACAGACAGAGGGGCACAGTTCACAACCAAATTCTGGAAGTCCTTTCAAGAAGGTCTAGGTACTCAAGTAAAGCTCAGCACGGCGTTCCATCCGCAGACCGACGGACAAGCCGAGCGTACTATTCAGACCTTGGAAGATATGTTACGAGCGTGTGTGCTGGACTTTGGTGGTAGTTGGGATGAGCATTTGCCTCTTATTGAATTTGCCTATAATAACAGCTATCATTCCAGTATTCAAATGGCTCCATACGAAGCCTTATATGGAAGAAAATGCAGATCTCCAATTGGATGGTTTGAAACCGGAGAAGTACAATTGATAGGCCTCGACTTGATCCAACAAGCAGTTAAAAAGGTTAAAGTGATTCGAGACCGGCTGTTAACAGCTCAAAGTCGCCAAAAGTCTTATGTAGATAATCGCCGACGAGATTTGGAATTTCAAATGGGCGATTGGGTGTTCCTGAAGGTATCGCCGATGAAGGGAGTGATGAGATTTGGCAAGAAGGGAAAGCTAAGTCCCAGATATATCGGATCCTACCAAATCATTCGCAAGGTGAGTTGAGTAGCCTATGAATTGGACTTGCCTTCAGAGCTCGAATCCGTGCATCCAGTATTCCATGTTTCGATGCTCCGCAAGTGTATTGGAGACCCAACAAGAATAGTTCCGGTTGATGATGTGCAAGTAACAGAGAAGCTAACATAGGAGGAAATGCCCATTGCCATTTTGGATAGACAAGTACGAAGACTTCGGAATAAAGAGGTTGCTTCAGTCAAAGTTCTATGGCGGAACAATAATCGGGAAGAAATGACTTGGGAAGCGGAGGAGAAGATGAAATCTATGTACCCCCATTTGTTCCAATCCCTAGAAGAGATTCAAGATGAGACGTCGATGGTGTAAGGTATGTACGTGTTCATTTTATGTTTTTGGTTGTGTGTGGCCATAAATGTGTTGATATTGTGATATAGCCCTGTGAGGCGAAGATATTGTGGGTTGTTGTAATGGAAAGGTAGTATCCAAATTACAAAGGGAACTCTGGCAAAAGGTTTCTAGAATTCCCAAGTGTCGAACATTCGAGGACGAATGTTCCAAAAGGGGGGAAGAATGTTACACCTCGGAAATTTCTCCGTACTTTTATGATGAGTGGAATGATGAAGAGTTTGAGTGTATGATGTTTTGTTAAGTCGGGAATGGCTAATTATGAATTTTTGGAAATAAGAAAGTCGCGAAAAAATTTTCAGCCCAGTGGTCGTATATGGCACTATACGGCCCGTAAAGTGATTTACGGACCGTATAGTGCAATCGTCCTCCAGCTTGTCAAAAATCTCAACTTTCTGTAAATTGTGAAAATGGTTAAAAACGACTTGGAGGACGGCCCGTAAACTGGTTTACGGACCGTAAACCTCAGTCGTAAATTGCCATAATCCTCAGCCAAAATTTCTGTTTCTGGGATGATTAAAAACGACCATGGAGGACGGACCGTAAACCACAATACGGTCCGTAAACTGCAATTTACGACCACTGTTCATCCCGACAAATTTTAATTAAAGACCAGATTTTGAATTATTAAAAGGGAACTTAAGCCTCAATTCACGTCATTTTCTTCCACACAACTCAAGAAACTTCTAGACCTCTCCACATACTTCATCTATAGAAATCCCAAAGAATCAAAAGAACATCAAGACCAATAACACCAAATTCATGAAATCAAGTGTAAGAACACAACAAAGGATCATCTAAGTCAAGAAATCCCACAAAGGGTGGAACTAGGGTTTTGGTTAATTGAAGTATTTCAACTTAAGGATTGTTCAACCATCATCCAAGGTAAGTTTCATGATTATTCCATGTTGTTTGAAGTATTGGAAAGCTTAGACACTTGAAATGTAGAAGAACATAGAAATGGGTCATTATTGAGTGAATAGTGACATAAATGAATGATAGTGGAGTTGAACTATGAATATTGAAGTGTTGTGAGAACAAATACGTTATAAATGATGTTTAGATCATGAAACAAGCATTAAATGCATGAAAACGCAAGGATGAGCTAGAAGTAGAAATAAGGGAAAATTGGAGGAAAATGGTGGATTTTGCCAAATGTACGTGAATGACGGTTGTCGATTATGATATTGCGAATAATATTATGAATATTGGGAGCTGATATAGAACATGAGAAAAGTAGTATGAGCGAAGGAAGCGTTGTCCAACTTTTCCTAGAATTAGCGACGCGTTCTTATAGTAGCTTACTAATGTTGATACAAATTCTCTTATGAAGGTAACGACGTGATATCGACGGAGAACAAGTGAGCGATATCTTAGCTAAAGGACCAAGGTATGTGAGGCTAGTCCTTCTTTCTAATGGCATGAATCTTTTAGCTTGAATCCCTATTCCTTCCATGAGTTCTTACATTCTAAGAAGTTAAAAGCTTATACCTCTGAATGTCTATATGAGATAAGTTATACGATACGATGACACTAGAATGATGATGATGTTATTCCTTGCCTACACTCACCTTATGTACTAGTCCTTTCAAGGTGAGGCAGAATGTCCATAATGGTTCCATAATGTAACCGGGGGATCACGACCTTACGTCACCCCGATAGAGTAAAGTTGATCATGAGTCTTATATACGCATTATGATAAGATAAGTATTTTATGATAAGCATACTACTATGAGTATTTACGTTAAGCATGTCATGATTGCATTCACACAGGGCCTAGTTTGCCGGGCAGACACCGCTTCGGCGGGCGGCGATACGGATACACCATGACCTACGGGCGTGGGCAGACACCACTAGTGGGCGACATGAGATGGTACCCCGGACGCGGGATAATATTATTGATTATCACACCGTTCCGACATGGAGGGGCAGCTTGCATATGATGCATACATGTTATGATGATGATTATGAGTAAGATAGCATGCATTACTTCATTTATGATTATCAGTCAGATCCAGATGTCTCATGTTGATGTTATCTCTATGTTATTGATGTCTCATTTCATTATGTATGCCTCTCATACTCGGTACAATATTCGTACTGACGTCCTTTCTTCGGACGCTGTGTTCATGCCCACAAGTAGACAGGGAGGAAAGCTTGGCCCAGGTCTTCAGTAGCTGTCAGCTGATAGATAGCACTCCATTGTTCGGAGGTGCTTATGGCTATTCTTTTGATGTACATTCATATATGCATATTTTGGGCATGACGGAGTCTTGTTCCGTCTACGTATTCATTATGTTAGTAGAGGCTCGTAGATACGCAGTGTGGGTTAGATGGTCTCACAAGATGTTTTCATATGTATGTATATTATTTTGAAGGCCGAGAGGCAAATGTATATAAAGTATTTATGTTTTGATTAAATATGATTTTCCTACAATTGATATGTAAGATTGATAAAAGAGTATTAAATGAGCAAGATAAGTAGTAGAGTGAGCGGTGCTCGGTAACTAGCTCCGGGTACCCGTCGCGGCCCCTAGCTGGGTCGTGACAAATGATTATGTGATAACAGAAATGATAGTGAGCACAAGAGAAGAAGGAGTTAATTAAAGGAAGGAAATAAGAAGAAAGCGAGATAAAAATGCAATAATAGGTTATGACATGTATAGCCGGGAACAGGAGTAATATAAGTGACGGAACTGTGAAAGATCAAACTATAGAAAGATGAGCAACGAGGTAGAATGAGTGCCAGAAAAAGGATTGGGATGATAAAAACAAATAGGGATGAACAGAATACGTTTTGAAAATGAGAAAGGGATTATGCAGAAGTAGTGTTTTCTGAAGGGTACAGAGGTAGCATGAGATTCCTCGTGAACAGAATAAAGGATGGACATAGACTGGGGAAATTGTAAGGGAATATTAAAGGAAGCACCCAAGATAGACGTAATTAATTGAGTATGAGTATAAAATAAAAGGGAAATATATAGCTACAAACTTAAAGGTGTAGTTATAACTAAGTAATTGTATTGTTGTAGTTGATGGACTATGGTGTATTTGTGTTGAATTAGTTATATTACAAAGAAATTATTACCACAGGGGTTAATCAAGGTGACGATCATGAATAAGGATTTATAACAATAGTGCAAGAAAAGTCTAAGATAAAGGAATTATCAAGTTGGAAACAATAAAGTCGACACCAAGGATAAGGCTTGAAATTGACTATAAGAAAAGGATGAGAGTAGAAACACTTTAGGGTAAGCTCATATGACTACAGTACTTTTAAACCCTGGGGCAATCTGCGATGGACCATGATAGACGGGCATTGTAACACAAAGACTGAAGTCCAAGAGCGGTGTCCAGGAGTTCATGTACCATGTACATCTTCATGACTAGCTTCATGACTGGATGGTTAAGAGGGGTATACGAATTAAGCGATTAAAGAAGGTGGTTATTGCTAGTAAGGGGTTCTAAGCTTTACAAGGAGAGGAAAGAGTTCACTACCATCTTACGACTTGGGGCACAATAATTATTCAGGAGGAGCATAAAATCATGGGACAGTATGGAGTGGAAGGAAATGTATTGAGGGACATGGAAAATCTACCTGTATAGTGTGCTTTCTGATTATGTATAGGTTGGGGTAAATATAATATTATAAGAGAACTTTGGACACTTATCATCGGAATATAAGTGTTACCTAATTGAGAATTTGGAACGACTATAAGTACTAATTAATTACTGATTGGAGTAAGTGGAATGTGGCCTTGGATGAGTTGCTACATGGGTTGCATTACTCGAGTACATATGGTCAGATGAGATTTTATACTATATATGGAAAGGTTCTCGTCGCTTCATGATTTTGTTAAGGTTTTGTACGTGGATAATCAAAGTCATAAATTATAAAGAAAAGATATGGATATGGTACAGTATGCCAAGTGAGTTGAAAAAAAAAGGGATCGGATGAATTTGAGATTGGAAATAGGGACGTAGAGCGGAATATAAACAGATAATGGTATAAGTACACCCTAAAGAGGGGAAGCGGGTGTGAGAAAAGCAAGTGTAAAATGGTAACAATTGACACTACAATATATTTGATATGGATACTTAAACTTAAAGTGAGATCCCTTGCCGAAACAAGTTAGTAAGATCTGAAAGCCAGCAATAAACGGGTAGAAGTCAGGATGATATTTGAGACGGTGTTGAGAATCATTTGTAAAGATCTTGAATTTTATGACATTAAACGTGGGTTCTTATAAAAAGAAAGAATACGACAAGAGAATGGTAACGAGTAACTTAAGAGATATTATAAAGGATAGTAATGCTATACTGGATTAGAGGTTAAGATGTTGGCAATGGGGTTGTTTGCTAATGATATTGTGACTTATAAGTAGCAAAGGAGAGGGGACAGAAAATCTCCTATAATAGGATATGAGAAAATCAAAGGGTGAATCAAGGGAAAGGAGTATGACAAGATAGGCTACGAGCGAGTTTTAGTACGGATGAGATATGTAAAGCAGAATGAACCAGGAGAAGGAAAGACTATGACTAAGATTGGATATATTTTATACAAGTTGTACAAGAATAGTTATACAACTTACGAATATTGGTATGTTAAGAATGACCAAGTAAGTATTTGATAAGAAGAGTAAGGATTCAGTAATAACAATGTGGTTATGATATTTCGGGCGCATTAAGAAAAGATGTAAAGATGGTTTAAGCCAAATTACCGAGGTAGAATTAATACTAAGGGCAAATAGGACATGGCCATGGCTGAGCCGAAGATTCATCCCGATATCGATTATAAGATAAGAGAGGAGAAGGAAAGGTGAAGCATGAAGACTACTGAGACGACGCTATGATATCTCTCGGGCTCATTTGAGCACTTACGCATATTCTGATGCGTGATAGGAGAACTAAGAGCAAAATCTGGGTAAAGAGGCAATAGAAGAGTTTGAATTAAAGATAAAGAAACGACACGAGATAATATGCCTAAAGTGTTATAAGTTGGATTAAGGGAAATGGTTTAAGCGAGACGATCGGAACAAGCGGGTTACTGGATAACAATGAATTTATATGTCAAATAAAAAATTCCTTCAGAATTATACCAGTTAATGATAGTCAGATCACAGAGCAGCTATGTAAAGTTATTATATGAGGGAACTCTAGCGCTACTTGATAGCCAACTCTAAGGATTGAGATTAAGAGCTCAAAAGTAGAGTGACAGTTAAAAGCTTTTAAAAAGAAAGTCGAGAAGTAATACATGAGGCCGAAGATTCCAGAATATGGATTGAAACAGCAGAGCAATGTAAGGTTATTAAGGTAAAATAATGTAACACCTTGGAAAAATTCTTTTTATTCGTAAGAATCTTCGAAGGGTCTACAGGTTACCAGAGGCATGAAATACTCCAGGGATTGTAAAGTCTAGTAAATCGACGAGGGACGCCTACGCGTTATAAAATCTTATGTAAAGATTAAGAGGTAAGACGAAGTGAACGATACATCTTAAGGGAGTAACTTATAGAAGAAGAAAGAGTCGAGTTATGACTAAGTGCACCAGAGAGAGAGTAAGATTTCAGCAGAAGAGCTCGCAGTGCAACTGTCAACCAACTGCGAAACAAAGAGGAGAGTAAAGACAATGATGTGGAATTATTACCTCGAGAGGCGAGAGCAAGAGGGAATATTACAGGAATGGGTACTTAGAGATCTGGAATGTGTTATAGTAAATTAAAGGGAATTAACCAATGAAAAAGGCATGTGAAAAGCATCATAATCCAATAAAAAGGCATTTAAGAAAGTATTGGGAGCGCAGGACTAGTTTAACATTCGAGGACGAATGTTCTAAAGGGGGGAAGGATGTTATACCCCGTATTTTTGTACGTTGGAGTATTCGTAAGCTAATCGACATAAGTTCAAGGACAAGATTATTTTTGGGATATGAGACAAGGACTTTTTAATCCCAATTTTAATAATGCACGGTTTGCTAGCTAATTACTATTAGTATGGAAACATTAGTGAAGATTAGAGATTAAGTAACCATGATTATATTATTAAGTGGGGATTAATGATTAATTAACCTAATTAGTGTATCAAGTGGGCCCCATGATCATAATTAACCATGGTGAGAATTAACCATGATCAGAATTAACCATGACCAGACCACTAAGTGGGCCCCACTACAACATGGCTGATTAGGATTGGTCCATGCCATAGTGGGACATGTGTCAACTTAGTGGGCTACATATATAAGTCATGAGATGACTCATTATTCACCATTTCATCATCATAATTTCTTGAAACCATTCCTAGCACAAGCCATGGCAGCTCACGGCCATGGCATGGCAGTCCACAATCAACTTTAGATTTTGATATCAAAGAAAATTAAATTCCTAAGGTGTTCTAAGCATTTAAAGGAGCAGCAAGGTTAGAGTTTAAGTTGAAGAAGATGAAGTGGTGCAAATGGTGCAAGTTATTGTAGGTCTGTCCTAATTAAATTTGAGGTAAGATTCCTTCTTTTGTCATGAAATTGGAGTTAATAATGTTGTAATGGAGAGATTAAATTTTATTAAGTGGAATTGGAAGTAAGAAGATTGCATGATTAATGTTGGCGTGTAAGTGGGCAGAATTGGAGTTGTTCCAATTAGATTGGGTCTGATTGTTATTGTTGTTATTAATGTTATGGATTATGTGTTAAAAGTGAAAGGAAAGCTTGAATCATGCTAGAATTTGTATTGATTTCATGGGTTGTTCTTGTGGAATTGGAGGATTAAGTGTAGTTAAGATTATGTATTGTGTTGTTATAATTGATGGGCTGTTTGGGGCATGTTGTTATTAAGTTATTGATGGGATTTGATTGTATATGGATAATAGTCACTGATTGTTGTGTTGCTTGATTCGAAAGAAAAGATAAGTTTAAAACATACCTCTAGTAGTTCGAAAGATTGATTTTGGGTGGTTGTAATTGTTGGACTATTATAAGGTCATTTCGATGAAGTGTTGTGGTTATAGATTATTAAAAGTAACTTGAATATGTCGTATTCGTTATGTTGACTATTATTGAATGTTATAATGTGTGGACTGATTTGGAATGTTATGCGGGCTGTTTCGGGGTATCCTTGGATCTTGTTTTGACTAGTTCTTGATGTGATAACTTAGACGTGTCATTGTTGATGTTATTTTGGTTGTTGTATAGTTGGCCTAGATGTGAAGAGAGTGAGCGATATAGGGGAGGTGCTGCCCAATTGTCTATAAATAAGCTACTAACGTTGAAGTACGTTTTAAGCCCTTCCGTAGCTTAACCATAATCTTGACGTCTTAATATAGGTTGAGATACTTTGGACAGCATATACATATCAAGTCACGGATTAAGCGCCAAAGGTATGTAAAGCTAACCCTTCTTTCTTTTGGCATGATCTTTATGAAACAAACAGACGACGTGCATATGACTCCAAAGAAGCTCCTATTCTTAGAGACACTAGGATGGCTAATGTTCTTGATTCCCAGAACTTATCTTATTATGTCTTAATATGTGTCTATGATTCCAGACGTCCTATTTTGATATAGTCCACAGTGACATTCGAAGGGTACTTGATATGACTAGTTTCTTGATTTTCAAATGTTAGTTCATTTTGATTATTCTATTGAGTCTCAGATATGACTAAGTTTGCATATGGTTGCTCACTACTCTGCTCGTGCATGCCGTAATATATCTTTCACCGAGTCCCGGGCCGGGTATGTTTTCGTGCACAGTTTCACTGCATTGTTCACCGAGTCCCTCACTAGAGAGCCGGGTACGGTATATATATATATATATATATGATGATATGATGATGTGATGATGGCACCGAGACCCCTGATGGGCCGGGCATGGTATACATGTATACGAATTTATTCACCGAGTCCATAATGGGCCGGATATGGTATATGATATAGCTATGCATGATTTTCATTTCATAAGGCACAAGTACAGGGATTTCTTGATTGTCATACTTGTCTCTTGTAATCTCTATTTCAGTCATAATCCTCTTTATTGTATTCCAATGCTTTATATACTCAGTATATATCTTGTACTGACCCCCTTTCTTCGGGGGGGGGGGGGGGGGGTGCGTTTCATGCCCGCAGGTACAGACAGTCGGTTTTGTGATCCTCCAGCCTAGGACTTCTACTCAGCTGTTTGGACAACTCCATTGTTCTGAA
Organism: Lycium barbarum; assembly: GCF_019175385.1. Taxonomy (NCBI): domain Eukaryota; kingdom Viridiplantae; phylum Streptophyta; class Magnoliopsida; order Solanales; family Solanaceae; genus Lycium; species Lycium barbarum. Next base: position 60,455,345 of record NC_083345.1, on the reverse strand, counting down.
GCCTAGATTATTTTGGTACAGATCTTTGATGTAGACTTATACATGTCCAGGGGTACGGCGGGGCCCTGTCCCGTCATATTTTACTATGATACTCTTAGAGGTCTGTAGACATATATGGGTTGTATATAGGTTTTGGTCAGTTGTGTCTGTATGGCTTGCTTTGGATATCCCCGTGTATAGCGGCAGCCCCTTCGGCTTGCATATTGTGTTATTATTATGTTGTGACTCCTCAGGAGACAGGGTTATGATATGTGGTGTTGCGAACCCTTCATTTGTTTTTTTACAAGTTTCCATATTGTCCTTAGTTTCAGTTTAACTATATTGAACAGGTCTGTATACGAGTGTCCTATTCGGACACTAGTCATGGCCCATGGGGTTGGGTCCTGACAGTGTCTTTCCAGGATGGATGGACTTGAGTTTTTCCTGAGGGCATTGGAAAGCGTCCTTCGAGGGTTGGACGTTGTGGGGGAAGATGACGAATGCCTAGCCATCTTAAGGGTTGCAATGAATGGAAGGTGAGACCCTCAAAAACCATGTCAGACAAGTGGGCTTGGCGCGTACAACATTGAGCAAGCTTGGCTTGCAGGATTAAGTGAGGCGTGCCAGTGGGCCGCGACAATGTAAGGAATGGCCTGAGAGCAGGATTCCTTACTAGGTGATTGAGTGTCACAATGAGGTGGAGGAAATAGAAGGCCAAACCATTTTTAATGGGGAGGAAAAATCAAAAGGGAGCCACTACAGAGGTAGGGACCCATGATTAAAACCAAGCTGAACTGCTTGGTGGGGAGGCATTGTTGGTTAGGATATATAACTGCGTGGAACAGGAATAGGACGGAGTCGAACCGCGTGAAGCGGGGAGATCCTTGAAGGATGATGGACCACTTTGTAGGGAGGCAAAGATGGAAATAGGGCCAAATTGCGAGGGCAGGGCGGTGATGCTGAAGGCGAGCCGAACCACTTAGCGTGGAGAGGCAGATGTGTGGAAATTTGTTGAACCACCAGAGTGGGGAGATACAAGAGTTAGCCGAGGAGGCAATGGGATGAATCACGGATGTGAGGAGGCCAAGGTAAAGTGGGGTTAGCTAAGCTTTGGATTGGATGGGGTTTCTAAGTTTGAGAATGTAGTCTTTCTAGAGCAGAGAGTATTGGGGTACACCAAGCAATCGGGGAACCATAAAAATGGAACCAAGTACTGAGGTACACCGGGAGCGTAAGGGATCTGTCGAGGAAGTGACAGTTTGAGAACAATGGTGTTTTTCAGAATGGGCGAAACTACCACTTTGAGAAAATGAAGTACTCACCAGGAGTATGTCCCAAGAACTTGACGAGTGCCAAGAGGGTGAAAAGTATGTAAGTGCCAAAGATGCCACTGTGGAGCGTTGGTCATGCAGGGGCCGGGTTAGACGTCAAAGGGGACAAGATTGGATTTGAAAAGCCGCTAGTGTCAGTGTGTGAGCAAGTTAACTTTGATTTATGGGGTCGATACTCGATTTGGTTATGCAGCTGATATAGCAGGATCTTGCGGAGGAAAACGGACAAAGGACTATGAGGAAATGGTTGGCAAAGGTTGCCACATCGAGGGATGCCTACCTTGACAAACAAGGAAAAGTGTCTTCCACTTTTAGTGGGGGAGTGTTCGCCTATGAAGAGGCATTGGGCCATGTGAAAATTGAAGGACGATTGTATTCTGAAGTAAACGACAAGAAGGGACTGCAAGGGTTGCAGTGGGACTGTGGAAGTCGCACTAGCAGGTGCTATGTAGGAATTACCAAGAAGGGAGATAGAGGTTCCTGATCAGAGGAAGGTTGTGAGGAACATGTTGTGGATGACAGGCGGTCACCACAAAGTTAGCCACCAGAGGGTGCAAGTGCGGAGGCACTTTCCAAGCGGGGTGCAGAGGCATGCTTGGGAGAAACTAGGGAGGAGAAGTGCATGGGGCACGACTCCATTTTTAAGAGGAGATGAGATGGGTTTTAGACTCAAAGGATTACGGAAGGGGATGTGAGACCCCGAGAGGGCAACTCCGAGTTGACCTGGACGTGTCTATGTCATCGAGGACGATGACGAGCTTGAGTGGGGGAGAATGTTACGGGATGCCTTCGTTATCTCTTGGCGCCCATAACCCCTGCGTGCCCAGGAGGGCCAAGCGAGTGTCAGTCGTGCAAAGGACAAAGGACCATGAAGAAATGGTTGGCAAAGGTTGCCACATCGAGGGATGCCTACCTTGACAAACCAGGAAAAGTGTCTTCCAATTTTAGTGGGGGAGTGTTCGCCTATGAAGCGGCATTGGGCCATGTGAAAATGAAGGACGATTGTCTTCCGAAGTAAACGGTAAGAAGGGAGTGCAAGGGTTGCAACGGGACTGTGGAAGTCGCACCAACGGGTGCTATGTAGGAATTACCAAGAAGGGAGATAGAGGTTCCTGATCAGAGGAAGGTCGTGAGGAACATGCTGTGGATGACAGGCGGTCACCACAAAGTTAGCCACCAGAGGGTGCAAGTGCGGAGGCACTTTCCAAGCGGGGTACAGAGGCACTCTTGGGAGAAACTAGGAAGGAGAAGTGCATGGGGCACGACTCCATTTTTAAGAGGATATGAGATGGGTTTTAGACCCAAAGGATTAAGGAAGAGGATGTCAGACCCTGAGGGGGCAAACTCCGAGTTGACACGGACGTGTCTATGTCATCGAGGACGATGACGAGCTTGAGTGGGGGAGAAGGTTACGGGCTGTCTTCGTTGTGCCTTGGCGCCCATAACCCCTACGCGCCCCAGGAGGGCCAAGTGAGTGTCAGTCGTGCAGGAGACATGCGCAGATGAGTGTCAGCCGCGTGCAGGCAGTGTCAGCCGTGTGCGCAGGCAGGGTTGGTCGCGCAGGCAGGGTCGGCCGCGCAGGCAGTGTCAGTTGTGCGCGGACGACGTGCACTGACAAGGGGCTCCGACGGGTGAGAGTCAATAAGCATCTAGAGATGCTCTATGGCATATTATAAGAGTGCCAAGGAAGTTTAGAAAGGATCTGGGATGAACCCATGGGCCGTCGGCGGATGAGGCCACGTGCGAGCCTGAGTGTTAGTCCCGTGCGTTTCCGAGCTATGGATGGAATCTCTGGATTTAGGGTTAGGGGACCCTTCCTAGGATGTTAAGGAATGTGCTTACCAAGTTTGGTGTCATTGGAAGATCGTTTACCTAAGGGCTTCACTTAGCCAAGGAGCAGTGTCAGTGATAAAGCTCCCGAAGGCTATATCTCGTTCCACGAGTATGAGGATGAGATGAAACTTCATGGAGGAGTGAAGGAAGTCAAGAGAAAGAGTTAGGAACAGACGGCGCCTCATTTGGAGTTCGGAAGAGTGAGAAAGGCCAAGTGTGATTCTCTGGCAAAATGATGTCTAGTGCTAGAACTTGGGTTTTTCTTTTTGAAGCATTTATAAGGGGGGTAGAGGTTTCTACAGCTCAGCCAGCCTCCCCCGTGCGTGCTGTCGGCCAGTCGCACTAAGTGAGCAACCTTGAGGGAGGACCTCAAGGGCCTGCATAGGCACCTCATAGGAGTGTCCTAGGTATCCATACGAGTTAGGGGACTCTATGGACGGTGTCGTGCCTGCGGGCCCGCGTTGGGTGCACAACGAGTGCCGGAGGCTTGACGTAGGAACTGATTATGCCCCGCAGGCTATCTTTATGGATGTTGAAGACCTCCGTACCGATTGAGTACTCGAGGCACCACTCAAGAGCCTCGTGTATTGACTTGTGAGCTTGGCTTGGTTTCAGCCTTGCAAGCAGGGGTCCGTTGGCCTAGACGTGCAGTCGTGGGGTGACGCTGCACTACGAGGGATGGAAGTAAGTTGCGAGGGATATGTTTGCCAATGCCATGGGACAACCATAGGCACATGAAAGAGGACCGCACATGACGAAGGCTAAGGATTGGAAATTGCCCTACTCGGGCACGATACAAGGCAAGTGTCAAGCTTGAGGATAGGACTATGCGTGCAGGAGCGATGCTCAGTGCTAGGCGAGGGACATGCATGTCCGTAGCCAACCCAAGGGGCGCGCATGACGAGACCCAGCATATGAAATGCGCCACAAGAGTATGATAGCAAGACAAGGATGAATCCTTGACATCAAACGGGCGACACAAGGAAAGCTAAGCCTCTGAGGCAAGCTTCACCATACATGGGGTCGTGCCAAGAAAACCTGGGATAAATAAAGGTTGGCCTATAGTCAGGTGGGAATACAAGCGCCGCACGGGCTATTTGTGTGTCGCTGCTGCTTAGGAGGAGTTGGCCCGTCATATATATTTTGGTGATCAACAGAGGGAATCAATTTTATTTAGTGTTAAACAAAGGGATTCAATGATATTTAGTGATCAATATATTTATCTAGTAACATCCTTAATGGATTAGACTACAATTTCATTGATTAGATAGGTAATTCTAAGCGTATACTTCCTAAATCGAGTGATCGTTGGAGTAACTTGATGAGAACTACTTGATTCACCCATATTTAGATGTAAACAAAGAAAACCAGTGATATTTATTGTTTACTATATGTACGTAACCAATTTGATGGTATTCTAAGTCAGGACATATGATCAACTAAGCATATTCTTCCCAAATCGAGCGATCTTTGGAGTAATTTGATGAGAACTACTTGATTCACCCATATTGAGATGTAAACAAATAAAACCAATTATATTTATTGCTTACTATATGTACCTAACCAATTTGATGGTATTTTGAGTCAAGAGATATGATCAACTAAGCGTATTTTTCTCAAATCGAGCGATCGTTGGAGTAATTTGATGAGAACTACTTGATTCACCCATATTGAGAAGTAAACAAAGAAAACCAATGATATTTATTATTTACTATATGTACCTAACCAATTTGATAGTATTCTAAGTCAGGACATATGATCAATTAAGCGTATTCTTCCTAAATCGAGCGATCGTTAGAGTAATTTGATGAGAACTACTTGATTCACCCATATTGAGATGTAAACAAAGAAAACCAATGATATTTATTATTTACTATATGTACCTAACCAATTTGATGGTATTCTGAGTCAAGACATATGATAAACTAAGCGTATTCTTTCCAAAACGAGCGATCTTTGGAGTAATTTGATGACAACTACTTGATTCACCCATATTGAGATGTAAACAAAGAAAACCAATGATATTTATTGTTTACTATATGTAACTTGTTTAAACAGGTTACTCATCTATTGCAACATATAAGCCACTTGTTGCAACATATTATCAACTTGTTGCAACTACTAACCCATTTGTTGCAACAGATTATAAACTTGTTGCAACGGATGTGTCAGTTGTTGCAACTTCTTCAACAGCTGCTAGATTTGTTGCAACAACTGAATCATCTGTTGCAACAGGTCAGGAACTTGTTGCAACAGATTATAAACGGTTGCAACTTCTTCCACAGCTGTTAGATTTGTCACAACAACTGACCCATATGTTGCAACAGATCAGAAACTTGTTGCAACAGATTATCAACTTGTTGCAACTTCTTCAACAACTGACCCATATATTGCAACAACTGATGTATCTGTTGCAACAGATTATCAACTTTTTGCAACTTCTTCAACAACTGTTAGATTTGTAGCAACAACTGACCCATATGTTGCAATAACTGATCCATCTGTTGCGACAGATTATCAACTTGTTGCAACAAATGGCGCATCTGTTGCAACAGATTATAAACTTGTTGCAACAGATTATCAACTTGTTACAACTTCTTCAACAGCTGTTACATTTTGTGACTTGTTTGGAACTACTGAACATAATGTATTGAACACAACTTAAATACTGAACAGCTAATATATACTTAACAAAATGTCTTAGAAAGGTACCGAACACCTAATATATACTTAAATTACATAACGTCATCAAAAAAACACCTAATATATACTTAAATTGTTCAACAGGCCACATTTGGGCTCCAAAAAATGTAAAATTAATAAATTGTTTATCAGCCCATCTTAGGGCTCGAACACCATTTCAATGACACCTAATGCCCATCTCCATTGCATCCTCCCCACAGAGTTGTCGCTGATTAGACTTTCGGGTTTTGTCACAGTTGTGCCGATAAGCAAAGCCTCCATAAAAGCAATTGACCACGAACCACATGCCCTACTAGTGACATTGTGGGGGAGATTCTTTAGCCTATTGAATTCCCACGGTTCATTGAGTAACTTTGCAGGCAAGTGTACAAACATGACACTCTGTTTCAGTGACTTGGGTCACAATTCCATTATCAATTGCATTAAACAAAATAAAGCATCATCTGGGTAGACAGGAACGTTGCAGTCATACACATTTACCACTCCCTCTTCAATTTTGAACTCGAGAGTAACAAAATGTGTGACCTCAATACTCATCACTGTAAAAACCCTCTTTGCACTATCCCACGAGCAGCCACCTGGGTAGGTTCTAACACCTCTCCAATAATCGACCACTTCATCATCCCACTTGAATTTAGCAAGTCTAACCTCCATAGGCACGGCATTCGGAACTATACCCTCATTTGTCAATTCTATTTACCTCTTGAGAATGTTGTTGTAAAAGTTGAGGTCCAGGATTATGTCAGTGGAATCATATTACTCAGGGAAATTGATTTGCCTCATACGCATTAGAAGCAGGACTTCATCTACATACTAAAGTAACAGTAGTAAAACAGTTAGTTACTTGTTGTAAAAAATAAGCTACTTGTTTTAACAGATTATCTACTTGTTGCAACAGCTAGTTAACTTGCTACAACAGATTCAAAAAATAAAGGACTTGTTGCAATAGCTAGTTTACTTGCTGCAACAGATTCAACAAAATAAAGGACCCGTTGCAACAACTGGTTAACTTGTTGCAACAAATTATCTACTTGTTGCAACAACATACTGAATTAGATAGATATATACAAGTGTTGAAACTTACCCAATCCTCCCACCAAATTTCCATGCTTGTCAAAGCCTTGAAGTCTGGGGCTCCAAATTCATGCATTGAGTACATGGTTTTCCCACTCTTTTTGGCTTTGATTGCAGTCGTAACCTTTTTTTTTCTTTGGGCATGTACAGGCTTGAATGTCCCCCTTCTTTAGCACTTTTGGCCCAACATCAAGAAGAGGAATCTCAATTGACTTATTGGGAGTAGCAACAGGTTTCCTTGATCTAACTGATACAAGTGCTTTGGCAATTGCTTTGCCCCTCCTCCAAGCATGAACAGGAGTATAAGGTGAGGAAAGGTTCTTTGATGGATTGATACCCCTCTTGGATATCAACCTCTAGGTAGAAGTGTTTGTGGCTTCTTGGGCCTGTACCAATTCCTCCACCTTTCTAATCAAATGATCCATTTTGTCCTTGCAAGTGGAGCACTCACAATCACATGAGGGCACCTTAGAGGTACCGGCACCAACATCAGCAAATCTTCTACCACTCAATCCACCACCACTAAAATTACCACTAAATCCAGAAAAACCACTAAATCCAGCAACTGGAGTAAATCCACCAATATCAGCATCATCATCTCTTCATTTACCCCAGCAATACTTGCCGGGACATCATCACCAACACCACCAACACCAACAGCATCAACAGGTTGAACAACACCACCAACAACATCAACACCACCAACTGTTATATCCCGTATTTTATACATTCGGATATTTCAAGGTGGTCGTGGTAGGTTAAGGGCAAGACTATGTTCCAAAATTATTTCAATATACAAGTTGTTTATTAGCGTCGAAATGTTGAGAAAGGCTAAGGGCAAACTTGGAATTAGAGGAAAAATTATTTTTCATGAACCACAAAAAAAAAAAACCACAAGTGGCCGTGTGGCATATGTTCATTGAGTATTTGGAGGGACTATATATATATATATATATATATATATATATATATATATATATATATATATATAGAAAATGATGACTAAGGATCAATTCGTCTTTTTAATTTAAGGAAAGTTGGAGAAGCTTGGAGAAGGGGACATGTGTCCACCCTTTTATTTGTTGGAGATAATTATAAATATGGACAAGGATTACATAGCAAGACAAAAATTAGTCATCTTCTAACATAAGAAACTTGGAGAAAAGGAAGAAGGCCATTCGGCCATGGTACAAAAAAATTTAGCCATGGAAATTGATCAAGAAAAATTATGTCTTTCTAGCAAACCAACCAATTGGAAGGTCCTCATTAACATGGAGTGGTTGTTGGAGCAATAAAACCATTCCTTTGTGCAAGGCACAACTCTAGATAAGTTGAAGAGCTAAGAGGAAAAGGTAAGATTTAACTCTCTTTCATATGTTATGGATGGTCTATGCATGTTGTTGAGTGTTGTAGTATGTGGAAATGGGTGAAATTCATGAAATATGCATGTGGGAGGTATGGCCGAATGGGAGTAGTGTTGTGTAGATATGATGAAATGATTTTATTTAGTAGTTTGATTATTGTTGTTGTGAATTCCATAATAAAAATGAAAGTTTAATGAATTGAAATGAAGTTGGAATCATTGTGGGATTATTGAAGGAATTAATATGACATTAGCATGGTTTCTTGTGTTGTGAAGATAATGTTGTTAACATGTGGTCGTAGATATAATGCATGAATTTGGAGGTGAGAAATGCGTTGATTTTATTGAATTGGAAGGTTGTAAGTTGGTTGTTGTAATTGAATTGAATATAAGAAAAATGTTGTCGAACTATGTGAAAGAAGTTACTAACGTTAGAATGTATTTTGGATTAATTGATGAAGTCGTTAGTGTGTAGATTGTTGGTATAGTTCATGAACTTGGAAGAGAATAAATGTGTTGTTATTGTTCTTGTTGAATTTGGAAGGTTCCGGGTGAAGTGATATGTGGGTTGGGTTGTTTGAACATTATGTGAATTGTTTGAAAGTTCTTGAACCATGTTAGGATATATTTTGGATTGATTGTTGAAGTTGGAGATATGGTTGTTGGTATTGTTGTGATAATTTGGCCGAGTTGAATTCTCGGATTGTTGATTGATGATTTGGCCAAGTTAGATTCTCGGGGATGGTGTATTTACAGGGGAGATGCTGCCGAAATTTCGGCAGGTCATAAGTGAATTTATTTGAAAGACTAAGACAAGTGTGTGTGACGATGAATCTAATGATTATGTAAATCTTCTTGAATGTAGACTAGCGATAACGAGCTTGGACAATTAAGCGTAGCTAATAGGACGTGGAGCAGGTATGTAAGGCTTACCCTTTCTTTCTTTTGGCATGATCCTTGTGGAACCAACATGACAAAGTATATGTATGATTTCAAAGAAACTCCTATTCTTAGAGGCACTAGGATGGCTAACGTTTTTTATTTCCATAAGCTGTTTCATGTGGTTTTGATGCCTATCTATGATGTCCAAAGTTCGGTTGATATGTTTCCGAGTGGCATTCAAGAGACAATGGATATGACTAATGTCTTGATTTTCAAATGATAGTGATATCCGAAAGGTACTTGATATGATTATTGCTTTGATTTTCCAAAAATGGCTTCTAAAACATTCGTAGAAGGTTCTATACTTCAAACGCTCATAATTTCCTTATACTAAGTCGGATTGACCCGTAACTTGTTTCTGGGCCTTCAGGTGTCGGTTTATGTACGTACCCATCGAGTCTTGAAAATTTGTTCTATGTGCATATGTATATGAAGCGACACCTTAAGAGACTTATGATCTTATTCCATGTTCTCTTAACGCTGTTATTCGTTGCTAGTCTCATCTTATAATAATTGTTCCGTCAAGGTGAGACAAAGTCGGGATGATTATTCCATAATATAATCGGAGGTTACCGACCTTACGTCACTCCGATAGATACGTGACTTTCTTTGGGCTCTCATGCATGCTGCTTATATGATATATGTATATGCATATGGGGAATATGGGGAAAAGGGGACATATGTGGCGCTATAGACGCATTGCCACCTGGTCAGTTGGCGTAACTTATCATCCCAGACGCGGGATGCCCGGACGCGGGACATATGTGGGGGAGCCGACGTTGTTCGGCGCTATGATATGTTCTATTTTCTATATGAAGAAGAAATGTTTTTCAAAGAAAGCCAAGCATGCATGGCATCCGCCCTAAGAGGCACTCAGATGTACAGGTTACTCTTTTACCTCATGATATGCTCTGTATTTCCATCCTGTTATGATTTACAATTACATCCCTTACAATGTTACTATTCATGCCTTACATACTCAGTACATTGCTCGTACTGAACCCCTTTCTTTGGGGGCTGCGTTTCATGCCGCGCAGGTACACCCAGATGAGTAGAAGCTATTATAGAAGATGTTCCAGCGGAGTTGGCAAGCTCCATTTGCTCTGGAGTGTTGCCGGGTCAGAGTACTATGCTATGATGTCTTGTTCGAAGTTAGAGACTTTGCAGACAGAGTCGTGGGTGTAGTATGTCAGTCTTGAAAGTGGCTCCACCAGCCGATGTGTCTTTATATATTATGTTACAGATTCCACAAAACCACAGATTTTGTTTGATTTGAGAACAACGAAAGAAGGATTCTGAACGCTTAACTATGTTTTTCATTTCTTATTGATGTAAGAGTCTAAAGAGATTAAGTATGTAATAAAAGTCAGCGGGTTCGCTCGGCTCCGAATGTGGGGTCGGGTGCCCATCACACCCTAGTAAGGTTGGGGTGTGACACCAACAATAACATCACCACCAACAACAAGACCACCACCACCAGTAACAACATCATCAACCTTAGTGATGGTTGTCACTCCAGCCAATTCCCCTTTGAACCTATCAATCAATCTGTCAGGCATAGATTCTATGGGACAAAGGTGACAAGGCATGGAAACTCCAACTCCCTTGTTGTCGGGACAAGCCATGTGTTCACAAACTACAACAATAAAGTAGATATATCAAAATGGTGCTATATCATAAAAAGCAAAACCTATTTAAAATAAGTTATCAGGTTGTTGCCAAAGGTTACATATCTGTTGGATTGTCCAACAGATAGGGAACTTATTGTAGTAGGTATCTTATCTGTTGGACATTTTCCAACAGATGAGTAACTTGTAGCAGCACGTTACTTATCTGCTGGATATTGTCCAACAAATTAATAACTTGTTGTAACAGATTATTGTACTTGTTGTAACAGATTCAGAAGTTATCAGATTAGCAAATAAAGTGATCTGTTGCAATAGCTGTGGTACTTGTTGGGCATTGTCCAACAGATTGGTAACTTGATGCAGTAGGTTTATCATTTGTTGGACATTTTCCAATAGATGGGTATCTTGTTGCAGCAGGTTACGCATCTATTGTAAAAAACCAGTTGCATGTTATAACAGATTCATCTGTTGGGTAACGTTTTGAAAAGGTTAATCATTTGTGGAAATTGTCCAACAAATTCATAACTTGTTGCAACAGATGCATGTTTTGTTGCAGCCAATTATAAAAGTTGTTGCAACAACTAGTTATCTGTTGTAAATTATTTAAGCTTACATAAGTTAAGTTTATTCTATATGAATGTGCTCTAATGCTTACAGCTTCCTCAGGGGGGTTGAAAAGGTTAACACTAAATTTTGTGTTGTTCCTGGCAGTGACGCATCAAAGAATTCTTGGATAGGTAACTTCTTTGGAGTATTCCTTGACTTGATGCCTAAGATGAAGAATGGCTTCAAATGCCCAAGCCTAGAAAAAAAGATTCCATCAAAAATCAAAATAGTGATTGAAATACAACAACAAAAAAAAAAAGATAAAACATTGAAGAAAGTTTACCATGAAAGCCCAAGGGAAGTCATATAGGTTGAGTGTCTTCCCCGTTGGCTTCAATTCATTCATCAATTATTCAACAGTCAAGCTAAAGCTTTTAAAACACCAGGCATAGTTGTTGAAGGCATCATAGTCCTCAACAAGTTTAATCAATCCAAATGGTATGTTGGTGTTTACGTCTCTTGCCCAAAGAACACTGTGCACAAACCAAACTAAGCACAGTGCCTCCTTGTGCTTTTTTGAGAAAGTTTTGGACTCCAAATCTTCCAACAATTTCTTCTGAATGTAGCTCTTTCCCACTAAGTCTACCAAAGAGACATCTTTCTTAGCTTTCGAACCTTTTGCTTTCTTGGTTTCCTTGGCTGCCTTGGCTGCCTTGGGAGACCGGGCTGGCTTGGTTAATACAACAGTAGGAAGAGGCTCACAAGGATGGCATCTCAATTCGGTAACTGTGGCAAACTCCTTCATGCCAAAACAAACCAGCATGCCACAGTAATTGATCCAAACCTCATCCTTTCTATCACAAATAATCGTATGATTCAAAAGCTCAGACACTATTGTCATTTGAAATCAGGCACCGGTATCTTCAGGTAAATCTAAATAGAGCCCAAAGCAGCTAGCCCTAAAGCAATTCTCCAATCCCTACTGCCGAAGAATGCCCCTAAAATTGTCAAAGCTCTTCCTTATGCTTGATCTGACCACAAAATCACCGGACAAATCATTATTTCCATTCAGTGTCATCATCACGCAGTACTTTTCAATGCTGAAAGTCTTGACGACATCATCAATTAAAGGTCTATTGGGATCTGTGGCAATACTAGAAGACTCAACAAGATTGACATCCATATTATGTTTCCTTTTTTTTCTTAACTCGGCCAAGGTCTGATCTGTAGAATCTTCTTCTTCTTCATTACCCTTTTCAATTTTTGCATCTTCTTCACCTCCTTCATCCCCTTCATCTCCTTCTTCTTCATCTCCTTCTTCTTTCTCTCCTTCGTCATTTTCTTCATATCCTTCAACATTTTCTTCATCTCCTTAAGCAGATTTTTCATTATCTTTTTCACTTTCTTCTCTAGTTTCTTCATCTTTGTCTACTTCATCATCTCCTTCATCTTCTTTATCTTCTTGTTATTCTTCACTTTGTTCATTTTTAGCACTTTCTTCTTCATACCCAACAGAGGTTTTGTGGGTTTCCTCTCTTTTTGAAGCCCCAGTTTCACTAACTCTTCCTCTAGATTTGTTGATTGACAAATAGCAGTCACAAGTTCATCTAATGGTGTTTGCACCTTGGCTCTTTTACTTTCTCCCTCAGTTGGTTTCTCTCCTTTTCTTTTAACTGGAGTCATTTTATCTACACACAGGAGATAGAAAAACAGTTTTAATTGATTAGTGCAACATTCAAAGTAAAAGGGAAAAGGAATATGTTGCAATAAGTAATCAATTGTTGCAACAGATTAATAATATGTTGCAACAAAACATGAAGTTGTTGCAACAACTTATTACTTGTTGCAGCAGAATCTTAAGCTGTTGGAAATAGAAAAACAGTACCAACAGCTTAGCAACTGTTTTGATTTTTTACAACAGCTTGTTAATATGCTGCAACAACTACTTCAATTGCCGCAAAAACCTTAACAATTGTTTTGATTTTATCCAACAGCTGTTGGATAAAATCAAAACTTTTCTAAACCATACCATGACAGCAACAACAACAGCAAAAACATCTAAATTTAACTACAAAAGATCTATATTTCACTACAAACACCCAACCATCACAAATCTCACTCACAACTTAAACAAAATACACCAAATAGGGGTTTTTTTACCATCCAACCTCCGCAGATGTTTGCAACTGTCAAACAAGTGTTGAATATGTTGCAACAGGTAACCTCAGTTGTTGGAAAACATCAACAAAATTGCAAGCCTTTTTTTCTAAACAATAAGGAGAACAAGAACAAAAACAACACCAAAAGCAACCTCTATTTACAAACTCACAAATCCCAACAAGTGCAACAAATGCATCAAATACCCCAAACTACAACAAAACAAAAAACATTCAAGACAAATCCATGTTCTTCTTCATCTTCTCTAACCAAAATCATCATTTCCACACTTTGATTTCACAACCCTAAATTTTGAACCAAGTGAAAGAAAAACTTTACCGATTCGGGAAGCAGCGACAAGGAATAGAGAAGCAGCAACAATGGAGAGAGAGAGAGAAACGAGCAGCAGCAGCGACGAGGAAGAATATTTATTTTGAAGATGGGCAATTCGAGATGAAGGCAGTGGCTGCCGGTTTTTTGCTTTGCCGCCTGTGGAACTGCTCTTTTTTTTTTTGAACTAAAATGAAGTTGGGGTCGTAGGGGTGGGATGGAAGAAGATTTTGTATAATGTGTGTGGGATTTTGTGTAATTTGTAAAAGATTATATGTTTCAAAAAATATAATTCAGTCCCAATTTAACTTAATCACATTTTTAAGACAAGTTTGACTTTGACTGGTCAAACTTGTCACCATTTCTAATTAGTAGACTTTTTTGTCACCATCAGTTTATTCTTCCTTCTTACCAACTCTATTACAGATTGTAATCCAACTAAATCACGTTTATCTTCATTTTTCTTTAACTGTGATTAGCAGCCATAAGATGGACTGCGGATCTGAACCTAAAATTTGTGTTAATAACCTTGTTGACTAATTTATTGTTTTGATTAATTTTCAGCTTTCTTTTTACTACTTGAGATGGGAAGAGGGTATTGAATTTTTTCCATAACTCATCTGTCATGAAATAACAAACAAAAAATTGATGGAGGAAAACAAATGGAGGAAGGAGGGGGAAACATTAGTCCGAAAGTTCTGCCATTTTTAGAGCCCGTTTGGATTGACTTATAAGTTGCTTATAAGCTGTTTTCAGCTTTTTGAGTGCTTGGCTGACCAGCTTAAAGTCATTTTGTGCTTAAAATAAGCTCAATAAAATAATTGGGCCCATTTGACTTAGCTTATCTAAAGCAGCTTATAAGCTGAAAACAGCTTATCAGCCAAAACAAATAAGTTAGAGTACCCCAACTTATTGTTTTTATCTTATAGGCATAAGTTCATCCAAACAGGCTCTAAGTTATTTGACCGAAAGCCCCGTTGGAAGAAAATTCACTGCTAGATTATTTAAGCTAAAAGTCCATGTGCCTTTATTCCATTGGTCAATGTCGCGGTAATGGTGACAATAATGGTGGAGGGAAAGAAAATTTTAGTGGTGAAAGGGCAAATAGAGGGGAGGACAAAATGGGTTAGAGGTGTTGAGGTGGCATGCCACGTGACATCCACCTCATCAAATGTCAATGTCGTGTAGGATTGGATTTTCACCTTGGACAAACTAAATAGAGGAAGGGTATATTTGAGTCAATAGTATAACGGCAAGAGTATATTTGAACCTTTTCCGCATATTTAAACTGCTCCCGAATCAAATAAACAATTTCAATCTAAAGAGATGAAGTATATTGTAATCAATAGTCTTGGCCTTGCTGGTACATTCAATGCAATAAAAGTTACTCCCTCCATTTCTATTTTACTTGTCCTTTATACGTTTTCTTTTAATTTATCCATTTTAGCAATTCAAGATAATTTATTACTAGTATTTTCTTTCAATATTAATCTTATCATTAAATAACTACTCCCTCCGTCCCAATTTGGTTGAAGGTTGACCAGTTTGGGGAGTCAAACAACTTTTTCTTTGACTTAATTTTAAACATAAATTCTTTGAGTATTTTATAATAAAATTTACATATTTTAAAACTACATAAAAAGTATTATAAGTATGCATAATGAATAATTTACAATATATGAAAAGAGTTGGAGAAAATTGAGGTCAAAGAAAGAGATGTTTGACTCCCCAAATTGGTCAACCTTCAAACAAATTGAGACAGAGGAAGTACAACCTCTATTAAGTTTTTCCTTCATTCATTTTTACTTGTACACCATTCTAAAAATAAAAAAAAATCACTTTTGTTTGTCCACTTTAACACAATAACAATTTTGTTTTTCTTATTTCACATTTAACATTAACCATACATTCTAAATCATTTCTCAAGTTGATCTATTAACACTATATATCAGTTAATATGAATATTTTAATATATATGCATTCATTTATTATTTCTTAAGAAATGTAAAAAGTTCATTATCACCGATAAAAATAAACAGAAGGAGTAATCTTTTTAAGAGGAGTGTCGATTCAAAATGGAATCAAGGGAGAACAACTATTCATGGCGATTAGGAAACGGCCAAAATAATGTCAAAGCAACAGCAGACGAAGTTCGTGGTAAGATCTATTATTCAATTCAGAATGGGAAACCGAGCCATTGCGAAACGATTGCTTTGCTAACCACTCTGCATGGAAATATAAAGAATCCTTGGAAGACGAAGCATAGTCCAATTTTCCAAGCTTTCACATTTATACGAGCAAATGAAATTCATAAAATTGTTTACCCCGGATTTGGATAATCAATTAAAATTGTAAGTGAGGTATAGGATATGTGGCTATATCTTGTACTTATTTGATAGAGAGAAGAAATTTATGAATATGCTATAAAGGAGCAATTGATGATCAATGGTTTGCTATGTACTCGTGTATCTATTAATACATAAACGGTATTTGATTTAGGAAATGTAAGAATTAAGCACAATAAATATGGATCGAATCTGATATATTGAGAGGGAGATTTGTATATTTTGCTATTACAAGAGTTCTTGGTAATGTGGAAGCCAACCCTCTAAAAGGAGGATAATGCCCCCTATTTATAGTGTTTCCCCATGGGCTTCATACAACATAAAAAATAATAGAATAAAGAAAACGTTCTGAGTTGGATTAGGTAGACCGTACGGTCTGACACCCGTACGATTGGCAGTTGAACACTGCAGGACGTCATCGATGCGTGGCAACCGCGCAACGGATCTCCCGGACCACCGGCCACGACCAAACGGACATACGGCCTCGAACAACCGTTCATGGAAAAACCCGACCAAATGACGCCCTTCCTTTGCTCCGGTCCAAGCGTTTCCCCGGTTCAGAATGGGAACCTTCATGCACGTTCTTTCCCCTTTCTTCCCTCGGCCTTCGGTCCCACCAGTTTAACATATACCCGGTTTTTACCGTATACAGATAGTCCCCACACTTCCTGGATCGTAGATTTGTCGGAGTGACGGGGAGTGGATGAATCACTAAACCGGTGACTCCCTTTGTCCGTCGTTATCTTTTCATTTTTGGCAGGAACAGTTGCGCCACGTTCTTCTGCCATCGGCCACGTGTCTCATCCCGGATGGTCTGCTCTGACAACTGCCGCAAGCACGTCGTTTCAAGTCATTCCTCATTAATTATGGGGCACGTGGCGCTCCCCGGTTGGTTGGGGAGTCGTAACCGTCACAGCCCTTACCTATATAAGGCCCTTTTACCTCTTCATTCTAACACTTTTAGGACCCATTCCTTCTTCATTTTCACTCTTTGCTGCATTTCTTCATCTTCATAACAGCTTTTCATCCTCTATTCCAAATTCGCTATTGATTCATCGTTTACTCTACGCGAAAGGAAGCAACTTTGCCCCTCTCTTTCACTATTCTGTTATTGTTTATTGTTGCTTCTCATCTTTTGATACTTCCCATATCGTCCGTTCTCTTATTCCCCTTTTTAGCTCCCTTTCTGAATCCACTCAACTTCTTCTTTCCATACTTTCAAAATGTCTGAGACCACTTCCCATGACATTCCCTCAGTTTCGTCCCAAGGAACCGAGCCTGCATCTCCGGCTAAAGCAAAGAGCTCCTTCGAGCCTACAGCCTCGGACATTATACCGGCCAAACCCAACTTCAACAAAGATCTCGAGGTTGAAAAACCTTCTTTGGTGTCCAATAGGGGGTACGACGAAGAGGCGATACCCCTCATCCATTACTGAGGAGAAGCTCGACATAGTCCGGGCTGACTGCGGGTGGGACACCCGTCTGGTTCGGTTTTTTTCCCCCGGGCCGAGTGAGTCAGTCACTAACCACCGGGAAAGTTTTTTGTATGTGTATACTTACCCCCCTTTCACCCTCAAGCTCGACCCTCTGATTGACCCGATCATCCTGGACATGTGCCGGACCTATGATGTGACCTTGGCACAGATTGGTCCGATTGTTTGGAGGGTCATAGCATGCCTCCGGTTGTTGGCCAACAATACCGGAAAGGATCTCACGCTGGCCCACCTGATACGCTTGTACTCCCCGAGGTTGTTCCGGGGTGGCGTAATAAAACTCGCCAAGCGTAGCCGGAATCCATTTTTCCCGAAAATGGACGAGGACAGAGACAGGGGATGGTTGGAGCGATATGTCCAGGTGAGGACCGAGGACATCATTCCGGCTAGTTACATGCCCTTCCCGGAGAGGTGGAACAACAAGCGTAAGTCTGACCCCTTAAGTGATTGCTTCTGTATGTTTCGTCAAATTTTGATCCCACTTTCTCACCGTTTTTCTTATTCATTTCAGCCAATGGGTATATTCCTCAGGTCCTCTGGAACTTAAGAGAATGGGTCACTGCACTTCTTAGCTAACATGTCCATAATAACCGAACGTGGGGCCACCTGTCACGTGGCTGATGGGTCGCCCAGAACCACGGTAGTATTTTGCTTCTTCCTGTGTTCACTGCACCTTCTACTATCCTTATTCATTGCGTCTTTGACTTTCAAGTTTACCCAAAGGCTCGGTGGATCCCAGGCCGGAGTCAGCAGCCAAACCCACAACGTCGGCACCCGAGTTTGACTCAGCGGGTACATCTCGTACCCTTGTTGCTGCTGCTGCTGCTGCCGCTAAGAGGAAAAGGCCCTCGGACAAAGGGCAAAAGTCGAAGAAGAGGGTGAGGAGCGTCACTCGGACCTTATGGGATGAAACAGAGCCCGACATTATTATTCGGAGAGTCGATGCCGATCCTCCCGTGGCTCCGATCCCGGAGGAGGCTGTCGCCATTCCACCCCTTCCTTCTGCTGGTGAAGGACTTTTAGTTCCAGTTTCACACACAGGTGTGGAAGAAATTCTTTCCCCGGCTCCTCTAAGGTCGATTGATTTCGTCGACATTTCAGGTGAAACTTCTTCCGAAGAAGCGCCCCTGCAAAGGACAAGAAGGCCCGGGGAGGCGACCGCTGCTGAAGCCTGTGAAAGGACTGAGCCGGTCCCGGAGATCGAAATCCCCATTGACGTTCATCTGACGCCCGAGCATGAGCCTGCTTCAACTACGGATCCCCCGACCTTTGCTGAAGATACTGAGGCTGCTCCAAGTTCCTCTACTCCGGCTCCGAGGCCTGACGAATTTGAGGATATGTTCTTGGGAACTCCTCTCGCTACCGGCGAAGCTGCAGGATTCGGGCATCTCCCGATCCCTCGGGCCACGAGGTAGGCCAGCTGGACCTCCGAATCTGGGCCCAGGGACAGCTTGGTGAGTATCTTTCCGGCCACAAGCGTGGAGCCGAGGAGAACAAAATCGGTTATGGTCACTGTCCCCGAGGACTGCAGCTTTCTTTCTCGCCCGGTGGGTGTGGCGAGCTATCTGCGGCCTCTTGTCTCGGATTCGGATAAGCGAAAGATGACCGGGGTCGCTTTGCAGTGCCTCATTAAAGAGGGTATGCATGCGGGCAACCGGGTAAGATTTTTTAGCCGTCCTTGCATAACTTCACTGAGAATTTTAGCCTTTTTTTGTTCAAGTTTTTAACTTGCTTCATTTGCAGAGTGTGGTGCTCGTCAACGAAGCCTTCATCTGCGCCTAGCAAGAGATGGATGATATTAGGGGCCAACTGGATGCCTAGGGCCTAGAAAAGGAGAAATATATGCACCTTCTTCAGGAGAAAGAAGGGGAGTTGAACCGAGCAGTCGCTCTTTCCAATCTCTGACCAGAGGTTGACGCAATAAATGCCGAAAACCGTCAGCTAAAGAGTGAGCTGGCCACGATGACCGAATACAATCGGAGTCTCGAACCTGACAAGATCGGCCTTAGCCAAGACAACGCTCAAATTTCTTCGAGGCTCGGTGAGCTCGAAACCACCTTCTCCCAACTCCGGGGGAAGCTGGATTTGGTGAAATCAGACACTGCGAGCCAGGCCGAGAGGAATCGGCTGCTCTAATCTGAGCGTGCCCGATACCAAGAGCGTGGAAGGGTGTTCGAGGAGAAGGCGGAGAGCAGGGCCCAGATGTGTGATGATCTAAAAAATGAGCTTAAGGAGATGGCCGATGCAAATAACACTCTCCAGGCCGAGCTTCAATCAGCCATCCAAATGTAGAATGTTCTTGGAGAGGCTCGGGATGCTCTAGCGGTGAAGTTAACCCAGGCCGAGGCCGATTTAGATGAAGCTTTGAAGAGCGTCGAGGTCGCCGAGGCTCATACTACCATTGCCGCTGAATACGAAAAATGGAAATCTCGGAGGATCACCCTTGAGCAAGCTGAGCACGGTTTTACGGATCTGTCGGCCCTTATTCTCGAGGCTAAAAGAATCGAGGAAGAGGCAAAGGGTGCCCTCGGTTCTGACTCTGATGACTCCGAGCGGACAGTGTCTGAGCACTCCGGCTCCAGCCATTCCGGATAGATTTGGGCCGGTACTTAGCCTTTTGTAATTTTATTTTTTGCCTTTGTAGGACTTTGATTTTTTGATGTAAAAACACCCCTTGTATAAATGAAAAATGCATATTTCTTGTTTCTTCGTTTGAATGTTCGCTATTATTTTTGCCCGAATTGTTGTTCCGTTTTAAGGACAAGCTGACTCGTAGTCATTAGTTCACTGTGACCGTAGGACTTACCTAATGCTTTGTAAATTCAGAGCCTCCGAATCACGATAGGCATTTCCTTAGGGCCGGTATTTTTCGGCAATATTTTAGGGTCGGTATTCTTTCGGGCACCCAAATCTCATCCTTGGCTAAATTTTGACGTAACAGTCCCCGGTTGGGGAGTTAAAAAATTTCGGCTCCGATCGTTGTGACCTCGTTGCCTTAGTCAAATTTTTTAATGATTTTGGCTCGGTTCGCTATGACCTTGTCGCCTTTGTTGAATTTTGACCATAGTGCCCGGTATAGGGTGTGTGAATGAAGTAATGCCGAAATACGACGGTTATCACCGGGGTAAAGTTTTTTAACAGGAAGATAACCGAGATATTGCTATCCAAACTTTCGATAATTTTGCATTGCAAAGTGTTTGTATACATGAGAATTTTGTTTCCTTCTGCTCTTGCCGTAGCAAGTACTAAATGGACACGATTCATTTTGATCGTTTGGTCCTTACACCGAAACCTATAGCAGAAGGTCCGACCTTGCTTTTGCCGTAGCAAACACTTGGTGGACACGATTCATTTTGATCGTTTGGTCCTTACATCGGAACCTAACATTTTTGGCCTGATTTTGTTTGTTGAGGGCGGCCTCCGGAGTGGGTGTGATAGTCCCCTAGCTCTTAGCCGAGCTGCAAGATCGGGTGAGTGCTATTAAGTACCCATTCGTTGGGTTTGACCCCGAGAATCCAGACGTTTGTCCTTTATCTTTGTCAAGTAACACGTTATACTTGTTGCCTCATTAAAAACCTTGTCGGAAAACCCATTTTGGGACAAAACCGCACTAAGGAAAAGAGTGCAACACGTGTTTTCAGATTTAGATTCTTTTCTTTGCCTGGTAATCGGCTTCCTGCAAAAAAGGAAAGGTCAAGATAGAAAACATAGGGTGTTTTTACCTCAACAGTAGTATCTTTTCAAATGTGCCACATTCGAATTATTGCACAACCATTGCCCGTCCATGGACTCTAATTGGTATGATCCTTTACCCATTACCTCGGTTATCTTGTAAGGTCCTTCCCAGTTCGGACCCAGTTTTCCTTCGTTGGGATTCTTGGTGTTCAAGGCAACTTTTCGGAGCACCAAGTCCCCAACTTGGAAATGACGAAAATTGGCTCTCCGATTGTAGTACCTTTCCACCCTTTATTTCTGGGCTGCGATACGGACCAACGTCTTTTCGCGAAGTTCATCCGTGAGGTTGAGTCTGACGGCCATGGCCTCCTCGTTTGACTCCTCAGTTGTATACTGGAACCGGAGGGTCGGTTCACCGACTTCCACGGGGATAAGGGCTTCAGCCCCGTAGACCAACGAGAAAGGAGTTTCCCCCGTGCTTGATTTCGAAGTAGTTCTGTAGGCCCATAGTACCTCCGGTAATATTTCTCTCCAATGATGCTTTGATGCTTCAAGTCTTTTCCTCAGATTTTTTATTATTGTCTTGTTCGTAGATTCCGCCTGTCCGTTCGCACACGGGTGATACGGAGTTGATACAACTTTCTCGATCTTCAACCCTTCGAGGAATTTGTTGACTTTGCCACCCACGAACTGGGGCTCGTTATCACAAGTTATCTCAGCGTGGATGCCAAAACGACAGATGATGTGATCCCATATGAAATCAATGACTTCCTTTTCTCTGATTTTTTCAAAGGCCTGTGCTTCAACCCATTTGGAGAAATAATCAGTCATAAGCACAATAAAACGGGCTTTACCTGGTGCCCATAGTAATGGACCGATGATGTCCATTCCCCACTTCATGAAAGGCCAGGGTGACACCACCGAATGCAACAACTCCCCGGGCTGATGAATCATCGGAGCATGTCTCTGACACCCGTCGCATTTACGGACAAAGTTCTTTAAGTCTTCCTCCATCTGGTTCCAATAATAACCGGCCCTGATAATCTTTCGGACCAGAGCATCGGCACCGGAGTGATTGCCGCAGGTTCCTTCATGCACCTCTCTCGTCACATACTCCGTCTCTCCGGGACCCAAACACTTCACCAAGGGTCCGAAGAAAGACCGTCGATACAATTGGTCGTCTACCAAACAAAAACGCGCAGCTTTGGTCCTTAAGGACCGTGATTCTTTCAGGTCATTCAGGAGCTTCCCATCAGGCAAGTAGTCGATGTACTTGTTGCGCCAATCCCATGTGAAACCCATTGTGTTTATTTCGGCGTGTCCGTTTTCTATCGTCGTGTTTATCAAGTGCACCGTTGTACTAGGGTTGATTTCCTCCCCTTCGACCGAGGATCCCAAATTTGCTAATGCATCGGCTTCGCTGTTCTGCTCCCTCAGTATGTGTTGTATGGTCCATTCTTTAAATCGATGTAGTATCACTTGGATTTTTTCAAGATACCTCTGCATTCATTCATCCTTGACCTCGAAGACGCCGTTCACCTGGTTTACGACCAAAAGCGAATCGCACTTTGCCTCGATTATTTCAGCCCCCATACCTCGGGCCAGTTCCGAACCTGCAATCATAGCCTCATACTCGGCTTCATTGTTAGTCAATTTAGCAGTTCTAATGGACTGTCGAATGGCATCCCCGGCCGGGGTTCTATGGACGATTTCTAGCCCGGAACCTTTGAGGTTCGAGGCCCCGTCCGTGTGTAGAGACCAAATACCCGAGGCCTTTCCCGGGGTCAGCAGAAGTTCTTTCTCGACCTCGGGGACCATAGCCGGAGCGAAATCTGCCACGAAGTCGGCCAAGATCTGGGACTTGATGGCCGTTCAAGGTTTGTACTCGATGTCATACCCGCTAATTTCTACAGCCCATTTAGTTAACCTACCCGATAATTCCGGTTTATGCATGATGTTTTTTAGGGGGTAAGTAGTTACTACACATATCGGATGGCATTGAAAGTAGGGCTTGAGCTTTCTAGAAGCGCTTACTAGTGCCAATGCTAATTTTTCCAAATGGGGATAACGGGTCTCCGCATCCCCTAAAGTTCTACTCACGTAATAGATAGGGAATTGTGTACCTGATTCTTCTCGGTCAAAAATGCCACGTACCGCTACTTTGGAGATAGCAAGGTAGAGAAAAAGCCGCTCGTCCGTTTTTGGCGTGTGCAGCAGCGGTGGGCTGGACAGGTATCTTTTTAATTCTTGTAAAGCCTTTTGACACTCTGGCATCCAAACGAAATTGTTCTTCTTCCTCAGTAAGGAGAAGAAGTGGTGGCTCTTGTCCGAGGATCTTGATATGAAACGGCTTAGCGTCGTTATCCTTCTAGTGAGCCTCTGCACTCCTTTGACGTTGTTCACTACTTCGATATCCTCGATGGCCTTGATTTTGTCCGGATTGATTTCGATACCCCGGTTCGACACCATGAAGCCCAAAAATTTACTGGACCGGACGCCAAAGGCGCATTTTTCCAGGTTAAGCTTCATGTTATACTTGCGGAGCACATCGAAGGTTTCCTGCAAATACTTTAAATGGTCCTTTGTTTCCAGGGACTTAACAACCATGTCGTCAATATAAACTTCTATTGTTTTTCCTATTTGTTCTTCGAACATCTCATTAACTAGGCGTTGGTACGTTGCACCGGCATTTTTTAGGCCAAAAGGCACATTATAATAGTAAGTCCTGTATCGGGTAATGAAGGATGTTTTCTCTTGATCCTCTGGGTGCATCCGAATTTGGTTATACCCGGAGTAAGCATCGAGAAAACTTAACATCTCATGCCCGGCCGTAGCATCGATCATTCTGTCTATGTGAGGCAACGAAAATGAATCCTTCGAGCATGATTTATTTAAATCCTTGTAATCAACACACATTCGAAGTTTATTACCTTTCTTGGGCACCACTACCACATTAGCCAGCCATTCCGGGTACTTTACCTCCCGGATGGAACCTATTTTTAAAATCATTGTTACCTCGTCTTTTACGAAGGCGTGTTTTGCTTCCGCCATGGGCCTTCTCTTCTGATTCACCGGGGGAAACTTCCCGTCCAAGCTAAGCTTGTGAGCTGCTACTTCTGGTGATATACCTATCATATCTATATGGGACCATGCGAAGCAATCTGCGTTAGCTCGAAGCAATTCAATTAACTCGTTCCTGAGCTCCGGGGTTAGCCCCGTGCCTAGGTATACCGTTCTGTCCGGTAGGTACTCGAACAAGATGATATGCTCCAGCTCCTCTACAGTCGACTTGGTTGCATCCGAGTCATCCGGCATGACAAACGATCTGGGTACATCGAAATCATCCCCTTCACACCCCGGATCCGACCCGACGCGCTTTGATGCTATTTGGTGTCCTCTCTCCCGGTTAGATCTTCTCCCTTCTGAACCGATTATTTGGGCTGAGGTGTTTCTTCCTCAACTGCGAACATCTCCCTTGCAGCGGGTTGTTCACCTCGGATGGTTTTTATCCCTTCCGGGTGGGGAATTTCAGCAGCTGATGCAGTGTTCAGGGCACGACCCTCATGCTATGTATCCAGGGTCTACCCAGCAATGCATTATACTTCATGTCCCCTTCAATTACATAGAAAACCGTTTGCTGGATAGTGCCATCGATGTTCACAGGCAATGAGATCTCTCCTATTGTGGTTTCGCTCGCCATGTTGAACCCACTGAGTACCCGGGCTACCGGTACGATCTGATCGAGCAGCCCTAGCTGTTCGACCACTCTCCACCGGATGATGTTCGCCGAGCTACCTGGGTCAATCAAAATACGTTTAACCTTAGTTTTAAAGATAAGTACAGAAATTACCAATGCATCATTGTGCGATTGAATGATGCCCTCTACGTCCTCGTTGCTGAAAGAGATAGAACCCTCGGGTAAATGATCCCGGCTGTGCTTTTCGCGAACAACAGAAACCTTGGCCCGTTTCATCACCGGCCCCCGAGGGACATCGATACCCCCAACTATCATGTTGATTATATGCTGGGGTTCTACGGGCTCGGCCTTTCGATGAGCTTCCTTTTCCCTATAGTGACTTTTGGCTCGTTCACTCAGCAGTTCTCGGAGATGACCATTCTTCAGTAACCGGGCTACCTCCTCTCTCAACTGGCGACAATCCTCGATTCTGTGACCATAGGTTCCATGGTATTCACACACCATGCTCGGGTCCCGTTGGCCCGGATCCGACCTTAGAGGTCTCGGCCATCTTACATCCGGGACACGACCGATGGCCGAGATGAGACCCGAGGTACTGACGTTGAAGTTGTAATCCGATATCTTTGGTGAGTCCTTGTTGCCGGCAGAGCTTCTGGCATCGCTCCTGAATGAGAGACCCCGACTGTTCGATGGGCGCTCGACCCGTTTACTACCCCGATCGGGGAAACGACTTGGGCTCACCCTTGATTTTTCCGACCTAAAACTTTGCTTCTCTGAATGGGAGTATGGCCGATACCTTTCCTTCAATGATTCGGCCTTTGTTTCGTAACTCTTCCTTGGTCTCTCAAAATTTTTATTCACATTTATTAGCCCCGGGGGGAGCTCGAATTAATCATCCTCCACCCGAATCTTCGACTCGTATCGGTTATGGACATCAGCCCATGTCACAGCCTCATATTCTAGAAAGCTTTATTTTAATTTGAACGAAGCTGTTGAACTTTAAACATTGAGCCCCTTTGTGAAAGCTTGTGCGGCCCATTCTTCTGGAACCGGGGGAAGTTCCATCCGTTCCCTTTGGAATCGGTTGACAAATTCACGCAGTAACTCATCGTCTCTTTGGGTTATACGAAAAATATCGACCTTACGGGCCTGCACCTTTTTGGCACCGGTGTGAACTTTGATGAAGGCATCAGCGAGCATTTCGAAAGAAGTGATCGAATGTTCGGGCAGATGGTCGTACCATGTCAATGCTCCTTTTGACAAGGATTCCCCGAACGTTTTCAGCAATACCGATTCAATTTCGTCCTCCTCCATATCATTGCCTTTTATGGCGCATGTGTATGAGGTCACGTGTTCGTGCGGGTCTGTTGTGCCGTCATATTTCTGGATATCCGACATTTTAAACCTCTTCGGGATTAATTTCGGTGCTGCACTCGGAGGAAAAGGCCTTTGGATGTACCTCTTCGAATCCGGCCCCTTCAGTAAAGGCGGAGCCCCCGGTATTTGATCCACCCGAGAGTTGTATGTTTCGACCCTCTTTTCGGTCGAGTCTACCCGCTTTGCCAAAGTCTCGAGCATTTTCAGAAACTCGGTGGAAGATCCAGCTCCAGATCCATTTCTCTCGATAACGCGTGCCTCCTCCCTTCTGGGTTCAGCAACACCGCTCATTTTTTCCGGGGTCGTTGTATCCCCTCCGTTTTGCAACCGGGCTATTACGATTCCCTGTTCGGCAA
This sequence comes from Lycium barbarum, assembly GCF_019175385.1. Taxonomy (NCBI): domain Eukaryota; kingdom Viridiplantae; phylum Streptophyta; class Magnoliopsida; order Solanales; family Solanaceae; genus Lycium; species Lycium barbarum. The sequence goes on along the minus strand of NC_083345.1, from coordinate 60,428,516 downwards.
TCGCCGCTCTCTGCTCCTGCAACATTTCAAAAATTAAACGTAAGTCAATATTATCATTAGGTGTTCCCAGTTCTTTCCGGACCTGTGCCGGGACAAAGTAACAGAATTGTGGGTATTTAGAGGATCAGTGGCCGGTAAGGTGGCATTCTCCTGATCCACGGTGTTTTGACGGTTGAGGCCCTCCCTCGAATTAACGGGGTTAGGATCAGCGGGGTTTGGTGGTCCTCGTGGACCGCTTCCTTTGTTTTCGACCATGATTTCGTTATTTTTGACGTGACCAGATTGCCCACTGTCAGCCATTTAGTCTATTTCTTCAGACACGAACAGAAGGTGTTTTTGATTTAGATGGGTAAGGTATAGATCAAGATAAAAGACCACTATTATCCTAGCCCCACGATGGGCGCCAAACTGTTTACCCCGGATTTGGATAATCAATTAAAATTGTAAGTGAGGTATAGGATATGTGGCTATATCTTGTACTTATTTGATAGAGAGAAGAAATATATGAATATGCTATAAAGGAGAAATTAATGATCAATGGTTTGCTATGTACTCGAGTATCTATTAATACATAAACGACATTTGATTTAGGAAACGTAAGAATTAAGCACAATAAATATGGATCGAATCTGATATATTAAGAGGGAGATTTGTATATTTTGCTATTACAAGAGTTCTTGGTAATGTGGAAGCCAACCCTCTAAAAGGAGGATAATGCCCCCATATTTATAGTGTTGCCCCATGGGCTTCATACAACATAAAAAATAATAGAATAAAGAAAAAGTTCTGAGTTGGATTAGGTAGACCGTACGGTCTGACACCCGTACGATTGACAGTTGAACACTGCAGGACGTCATCGACGTGTGGCAACCGCGCAACGGATCTCCCGGACCACCGGCCACGACCAAACGGACATACGGCCTCAAACAACCGGTCATGGAAGAACCGGACCAAATGACGCCCTTCCTTTGCTCCGGTCCAAGCATTTCCCCGGTTCAGAATGGGAACCTTCATGCACGTTCTTGCCCCTTTCTTCCCTCGGCCTTCGGTCCCACCGGTTTAACATATACCCGGTTTTTACCGTATATAAAAATATCCGGCAGAGTAAGCAGAGAGAGTAAAAACAAAAGTCCCAGGGAGCATGCAGAGGAGAATGTCGAATCATATTACAAGTTTCAACTCAATTTCTTGAGGGATGTGCATTTCACAAATTCATCACATTAGACTTTCAACCACACCTGCTATTACTATTTTCTATTCATACTACTAATAATGATCTTAATGTAGAATTACACAGCCGTGGAGATGAGAGAAGGTTGAGTATTATTGATGAATTGATCATGTACGATTAGCTCTATTTATACACATAGTAATTGTAGAGTCCTAAGCAGTAAACAACTAGGAAATACAGAAATATACTCCTAATATGTATGCAACTGCATGTACACTTAAGCTAGGAAAACCTATTGTAAGTCAACTAGGTTATCTCATAGATGGAAGACTTCATATCCATGCATGAGTCTTCTATCTCACAACACTTCCCCTCAAGCTTGTGAGGTGGTGGTATGCACACTCCTAGCTTGCTTCTGAATCTTGTGAACTCCTGCTTTGTCAATGCCTTAGTGTGAATATCTGCCAGTTGATCTTTAGTTCTCACAAAGTGTGTCACAAGCTGTCCTCTAGCTACCTTCTCCCTTACAAAGTGATAATCCATTTCCACATGTTTAGTTCTAGCATGTAAAACTGGATTTACTCTCATGTATAATGCACTGATGTTGTCACAAAATAGTGTTGGTGCTGATTTCAAGTACACTCCTATATCATTAAGAATGTATATTATCCAAGTCATTTCAGTTGCTATTGAGGCCAGTGCTCTATATTCTGCTTCAGCACTGGACCTTGACACTGTATGCTGCTTTCTAGAGGCCCAAGAGATGCAATTTGCACTTAGATATATTGAGTAACCTGTAGTTGACTTCCTTGTTATTGCACAACCTCCCCAATCTGCATCTGAGAATCCATACAATGTAAGTGGTGATCTAGCTAGCAACCTCAGACCATAGTTTGATGTCCCTCTCACATATCTAAGAATCCTCTTTACAGCCTAAAAATGTTCAGTGTTTGGAGCCTGCATAAACTGGCTAACTAGATTAACTGCATGTGATATATCAGGCCTAGTTAGACACAGATATTGGAGACTTCCTACAACACTCATATACAATGGTGCATCAGCTGTGTTTCCTGTTGCTAGTTGTAGACCATGTTTTTGTGCCAAAGGTCTGCCAACTGGTTTTGCAAGTGCCATATTAGTCTTCTTCAGCAATTCTGCAACATACTTCCCTTGACTCAGATGGATCCCTCCTTTGAAATAATGTACTTCAATTCCTAAGAAGAAGTGTAATGGTCCAAGATCTTTCATAGCAAACTCTTTTGCAAGGCCAGAAATTATATCACTAATGAACTCATCTGAGCTTCCAGTGATAATAATGTCATCCATATATAGAAGAATTAAGATAATACCTCTTCTATTCTTAACGACGAACAATGATGAGTCTGCTTTGCTGCATTGAAAACCAAGGTGTAGTAAGTAAATACTAAACCTGTCAAACCAGGCTCTAGGTGCTTGTTTGAGCTCATACAATGCCTTCTTGAGGAGACATACATGATTTGGATATCATGGATCAATAAACCCTGGTGGCTGACTCATATACACTTCTTCTTGAAGAAATCCATGTAAAAAAGCATTCTTAACATCCAATTGCCTTATAGACCAGTGCAAGCTTATAGCAGCAGACATAACCACCCCTTATAGTTGTAGCTTTGACTACTGGACTAAATGTTTCTTCAAAATCAATGCCTTCAAGTTGTGAGTATCCCTTGGCAACCAACCTGGCTTTGTATCTATCAATAGTGCCATCAGACTTCAACTTAGTCTTGAACACCCATCTTGAGCCAACAATATTCATGTCTGCAGTTCTGGAAACAAGAATCCAAGTCTGATTCTTGTTTAGTGCATCAATTTCCTCTTGCATAGCTTCATACCAGTGGGGACTAGCAAGTGCTTGTTTCACACTTTTTTGCTCCACATCTATCTTTTCAGCAGTCAATGAAGTGTGAGTCATGGGCATTTTCTTTGCCTTGTGTCTAGTCATCACGTCATGTCCTTCTGCTGCTTCTAATTCACCTGTTTGAGCAGCTTCACTTGGATCTGAGGGGACTTGTATAGGTATATTGTCACTATCTCCAGTGACATTAAACCATTTTGACAGGTCAACTTCCAATTGTATGCCTTGTGGATCCTGTACTGCAACACTGTTAGGACCTTGAGTTCCTCCATTTTCTTGTGTATGAGCATTATCACCACCTGTATGAACATCACCTGCATGAACATTATCATCACTTGTGACACTGTTTGTGTCATCTTTACTACTGTTAGGATTATCATCTTGTGTCACATTTCCTTCCACATCATGGGCAGCAGCTTGAGCAAGCTCATGCACAAACTCAGTGTTTGTGTTAGTCGTCTGCAGTTCTTTCACAAGGCTCACATCATCTCTTGTCTCAGCATTGTTATTAGATTCTAACAACACTTCCCCTGAGATGTTACTGTGACCTGAAAGCTCAGCCTGTTCCTGCATATTAGGAAAGAACTCATGGAAAGTAGCTAGGTGAGGTGAGGACACTGTGGCACTTGGTTGATCTGTTTGAACATAGGGTAGAGTAATCTCATCAAAAATAACATGTCTAGACACATAGACTTTCCTAGTCTGTGGATGATAGCATCTATATCCCTTGTGTAGACTGCTATAGCCAATGAACACACAAGGGTATGTTTTAGGTGAAAATTTGTTTTGTCCCTTTATATAAGGATAACACCTACAACCAAAGACTTTCAGGCTGTTATAGTCTGGTTCAACACCATGCAACTTCACAAAAGGAACTTCATTCTTTAGAACTGAAGATGACATCCTATTTATCAAAAACACAGCTGTCAAAAAGGCTTCAACCCACAGAAACTGAGGCAATCTAGCATGAAACAAAAGTGTCAATCCAGTCTCTACTATATGTCTGTGTTTTCTTTCAGATATGCCATTTTGTTCTGGGGTGTCTGGACAAGATATATGCCTGATTATACCACAGTTTTCCAAGTGCTTGACAAAATCAGTCTGAATGAATTCACCACCTCCATCACATTGGAATATCTTAATAGTGTTAGAAAACTGTTTTTCAACCATCTTTTGGAATTTAAGAAACACTTCATAAAACTCAGATTTCTTTCTTAAGGGATAAAGCCATGTATATCTTGTATGATCATCCACAAAGACCACATAGTACTTCATATGTTGAGAGGACACAACTGGTGCTGGACACTAGAGATCACAATGTATCTTATGTAAAGGAAACTTCTCAATTTTATTTCTTGAATCAAAAGGAAGTTTACAACTTTTCCCTAACTGACAGCTAGTACAGACAGTAGGCACTTTATTCCAACTTCTAACATCAATATTCTTGCTACTACTCAATAATTTTAAAGACTTCAAACTAAGATGACCTAATCTAGAGTGCCAAATACTCTCTGACTTCTTCCAATCCTGTGTTGCTGCTAAGGCATAGACGTTGTTATCTTCCAGTTGATACAGTCCTTTTGTATTAGGTCCCTTGGCCAGTAGTATCCCTGACTTCTTGTCCTTAACAGAAAAACCAAACTCATCAAACTCAAGTTTTGCACAATTATCCTTTGCAATTTTACTAATTGACAAAAGCCTTTTTGCAATGTTGGGAACTACAAGTATATCCTTAATATGCAATCCTGATTTCTTTGTATTGCCAACGTGTGTAATATCTAACTGTGCACCATTCCCAACAATTATTTTATCAGTTCCTTTATAAGTGTGGAGATCAGACAGATTACCTGTTGTATTTGTTATGTGTGTGGTGGCACCTGAGTCCATATACATGGCTTCATCCTCACCTGTAGGATTCTGCAGGTTGACAGCAGCTAAGGCCTGACGAAGATCTTCTTCAGCCTGATACGAGTAGTCCCATCTGTAAAAGCACTTCAAGGCTAAATGATTGTTTCTTCCACAAATTTGATAGGCCTCAGTACTAGTTTTTCCTTTTCCATTATTTGAACCCTGCATGCCTTGGTTATTCTGAGTGTTTTGGTTTGTGGTAGCCTGTCCTGCAGGTCTGAAACCCCTTCCTCTTGAATTGTAGTTGGAGTTTCCTCTTCTCTGATTATTGTTTCCTCTTCCCCTACCTCTTTGTGTAGTGAAAACCATATTGTAGTTCTGTTGTGGCATCTCCTCCTCTTCTTCCCTCATGTCAAAACCTCTAAGAGAGTTGACAAATTCATTCAGTATGGGATATGGAGCTGTGCCCAACATGACAGTCCTAAAGGTCTTATACTTTGAACCTAGACCTCTGGCAAAGTTAATGACTTCGCTATCTTCATCGACTGGCTTGTGTAGAGCAGCAAGGCCATCACATATGCCCTTGAATTCTTTCAAATACTCATCAAGTTTCTTTGTCCCTAACTTAATGTTTTGCAGTTGTTGCTTAAGTTGGAACTCTTTATCCTTTGTTGCTTGAAGTTAGGCTTTCTCCAAGCACTCTCACATCTCTTTGGCAGTGTTGCATCCAACAATGAGGTACATACTTTCCTCAGTCATTGTTCCTGATATCCATGTCCTCACAAGAACATCTTGTTCATCCCAACTGCTCTCAGAGATCTTCTCCTTCTCTTTTTCATCAGCAGCCTTTCCAGTATCATCTTTGTCCTCAGATGGTCCTGTCTCAGGCTTGTTTTCATGGACTATTTTTGTCACTTTCATGACTTGCATCAACCGCATGATTTGAGTTCTCCAAATAAGGTAGTTTGTAGGCTTTAGCTTGATAGGACAAGCAGCCACAAGGTGATTCAGTGAGGAAGCAGAGAGGGACAAGGAAGAAGAGGCAGAGTTTGAGGCCATTGTTGTGTTTACTGATAACAGGTTTTTTCAGCGTAGATGTGTGTTTAATGCTCTGATACCATTTAGAATTACACAGCCGTGGAGATGAGAGAAGGTTGAGTATTATTGATGAATTGATCATGTACGATTAGCTATATTTATACACATAGTAATTGTAGAGTCCTAAGCAGTAAACAACTAGGAAATACAGAAATACACTCCTAATATGTATACAACTGCAGGTACACTTAAGCTAGGAAAACCTATTGTAAGTCAACTAGGTTATCTCATAGATGGAAGATTTCATATCCATGCATGAGTCTTCTATCTCACAACACTTAATTTATGTTCATGCTAAAACCTAAAAGTTGCAGGCCACCGTTAAAATACTAGGAATATGTATTACTGCTATCAGTAATTACACCAGCTTTTTTCCTAATCACAGGAAGTTTAAACGGAGATCCAATGTTGGATGGTCCATTTCGGTCCCAATATTGTATGAAAACGCAGCGTTCTCCTTGCATTCTTCTGCAAAAAACCTCAGCTTCTCTGACTCTGATTCATTTAACGAATTCAGTGGAAAGAGTTGCAAAGTCTCTTTCACTCTTTCTAGCTGCTCGGCTCCTTGGATAAAATAGCTTATTTCTGAAAAATCTGCAAGGAATAAAACATAGTGTTGAGATATTAGTAATATAATTAAGTAGTTAATGTGAACTTGTTTTTAAAAGTATTTTAAACTTTTAGATGAGATAGCCAGTTTAACATAATATCTTTAAAGCAGACAATAAGTCCTGAGTTCAAATCTCGCCACCCGAAAAGCCGAAAGGGAAAAAAATATTTACACATATTTGGTCATAAAAAATAAATATTTAGGCCTGCATGTAAGGGATGTGGTGAGACTTAACTAATTAAGTAGTCAAAAAAAGAATGAAAAGGGAAAACAAAAGGAAAAAGGGGTGATATTGTAACTTACGTTTGGTTGAAGTGATATTGTTGTCTTGGTATGATGAGAAATGGAGTCCTTCCTCTTTTGGTTCATCGAGGAAAACCGTATGACGTTTCTGTCTTTCACGAGCTTTATGGTTTTGGAACCAATAAAAGACATTTTTACTCTGAGTCTTTCCATAAAAGCTAAGTTGGGAAGATATCTGTTGTATCTGATCAGTGGTTGGGGTACGGAGTCCTGACCTGAACAAGTGAGTTGGAAGTTTGACTTGCTCACTTGTGGGATTCCACCGCCCACACTTTGTCCCTCCTCCACCACGTCCCCTCACTGACATTTCCTCTTCCATTTTTTTTTGTCTTTCGTCGTTTGGTCTTTGATTGATCTGAATAAAGTTAACGTGCATATATATACACAACAATATTTTTCAAGTTAAGTATACCGGGTTTAGCTTTTTGCTTATTTACATAATAATAACGAGTCATGTTTATGCCACACTGCTTTGAAATTAGGGAATGTGCATGACATTACAACTTTGAGGATTTGATCGAATTGTTTTTGCCTTGTTTTTTGTGTGGAGGGGGATAGGCATGCAAAAAAGCTGCCACTGTCTCAAGTTTCGGTCTGCCAACGGACAAAGAGCCTTCAATTTTTTCATTAGATATATAATTAAAATATTTGTGATTTGAGTTAGTAGACCATAGATTTAGCTATATATAGGTGATTAAACGATATTAAATTAGTGTTATAGTGCTCACTTATTACTAAGATTCATTCATTAAGATAATTTAATTAGTCCTGTCAGTGGGAGATTTATTAATTTAATTTGTTTGGTTGTGAATATAATAATGACTTGGTGCAATGAGAACAAATCCACCGCGACACAAGAATAGTCCAAGGATTTTCCTTCTAAACAATTAGAGGTGTACCTGCTAAATTGAACAAAGTGAAAGTGGAGTGGCAAAGCAAAGAAAGTTATAGGATGTGAAAGTCAAAAGTTCACATTGTCTGATCCCAGTTAGAGGTTGTGATCACAAGGACTAACAGACACAGACAACAGACACTGAGTTCTGAGTTGACTCATGTCTCATGGGAACTACTCGTTACGTTCAAAAAGATTGTCTTTTTTAACTTGACATAAAGTTTAAAAAATAAAAAAATATTTTTAAAATGTGTGGTTCAAAACAAGCGTTAGATATGTGTGTGGCTGTAATTCATCTCATAAAGTTAAATTATTTCTAAGTATAGAAAGAAAATAATCTTTTTGGACAGACTAAAAAAAAAAGGAGAACAATCATTTTAGAACAGAGGGAGTAGTTGATAGTCAAAGATTGTGGGATTTAGCCTTCGTTTTAGGCTTGTAGGGACAAGAAGCCAAAGGACATAAAACCCCCAAAATATTACTCCCCAGTTCTATTTAAGTATCTTATTTTGACTGGACATAAAATTTAAAAACTAAAAAGAGATTTTTGAATCTTTTTCTTGGTGAACGAAAAAACTTTATTAATCACTAGAACTAGGAAAAACTTACACAAATGTAATACTGTACAGACCATTGAGAAAGCTTGCATACCTACCAGGTAGGGCTACAACTCCTCTCGAAGTCCAAAACATAAATCTACCCTCCTATCCACTATCTTTTATGTATGCATTTTTACTGTATATAATTTGTATCCATTCCCTGCCCTCTCTATTCAGTATCCTATCTATGTGATTGTGTACTTTATAATTTGGCAATCCCTCTATATTTGGTCTCTGATTATGCTCGGATGTGGAACTTTTTGTTTCCAACTACCTTCATTCCTTGCTTTCCATATGCTATACATCAATGTTGACAAGACTGCCAATACAAATTTTCTACACTTCTTACCCCTGATCTTCCTTGTCATTCTCCTCCATAGCCCTTGGAGTGCTACATTTTGGATGTCCATGGCCAATCATTGCAGCATCAGCTTAAGGTATTCTTGGGAATAAGAATATTGAAAGAAGAAATGCTCCAATATTTATTTTGATTTTCATACATGGCACAATTACTATTCTGGCACAACCCCGTTTTGATCAATTTGATCAATCTTGTTCTAGCGAGGACCCTATCGTTGCCAACCAACCAACATATCAAATTGTGCTTTGAGCTATTGAGGCTACTCCACACCCACCTTCCCCAGAGCCATGCTTTGTGCTCTCGCCTTCTCCATTTGTAACCACTGTGAATAAAGTATTTTCAAGTCTGAGTAAGCCAACCATTCCTCACATAGCCACCTTTAAATGTCTCCCTAATAGAGCACACTTTCTTCCACTACCATAAACAATCTGATGTTGCATGATACTGCCACCAATTAGTGTCCTTTATGTAGATATGATTGACCTATTTCACCCATAGGTTGTCTGCGTTCTGGGCTATTGTTGGCATAAGACATGTGTGAAGTTTTGATGATTGACAAAGTAAACCTATAACACAAAGACACAGGTCTAGATACTGTATACGGTAAAAATCGGATATGAGTCAAACCGGTGAGACGAGGGACCGAAGGAAAAAGGTTACAAGAACATAGGTGAAGACTTTCATTCTGAACTGGAGGAACGCCCGGACCGGAGGAACGCTCGGAACGGAGCTGAGCAAGGGCACCGTTTGGTCCGGTTTCTTCATCATCGGGTCGGTCGGGGTCGTTAGTCCGAATATCCGTGGCCATTGGTCCGGTAGAGCCGTTGCGCGTGAGCCACGCGTCGGTAGCGTCCTGCCATGGTCAACCACCCACCATGCATGTGTCAGTACGGTCAACCTAACCCACTCAGAGTTGTCCTTTCTCTTATTTTTTTTATGATTAGCATTGTATGAAGCCCATGAAGGCAACACTATAAATAGAGCTCATCCATCTCCTTTATAGGGGTTGGCTTCCTTCCATAAATAACACTTTGTAGTGGCAATATATATACAAAATCTTTCTCTCAAACACCTGAATTCGGTCACATTTGTTGTGTTCATTTCTTGTATTACTTCAATCGAATAACACTCACACATTAGTGAACATACGAGTAAATAGCAAACCATCGATTATCATTGCTCTCGTCGTGTTATATCTATATTTATATCTTTCTTTTATCAAGCAGATTGAGACTTAACCACATATCTTATACCCACTCACAAATTTAATTGGCTATCCAAATTCGGGGTAAACAGTTTGGCGCCCACCATGGGGCTAGGATAATAGTGGCCTTTTGTCTTGATCTCTACCTTACCCATCTATATCAAAAACACCTTCTGTTCGTATTCGAAAAAACGGACTAAATGGCTGACAGTGGGCAATCCGGTCACGTTAACAACAACGAAATCGTGGCCGAAAATGAAGGAAGCGGTCCACGAGGACCACCAAACCCATCTGATCCTAACCTCGTTAATTCGAGGGAGGGCCTCAACCAACGAAACACCATAGACCAGGAGAATGCCACTTTACCGGCCACTGATCCTCTAAATACCCACCATTATGTTACTCTGTCCCGGGCACAAGATCGGAAAGAATCGGGTACACCCAATGATAATATTGACCTACGTTTAATTTTTGAAATGTTGCAGGAGCAAAGAGCGGCGATTGTCGAGCAGGGAATCACAATAGCCCGGTTGCAGAATGGAGGGGATACAACAACCCCGGAAAAAATGAGCGATGTTGCTGAACCCAGAAGGGAGGAGGCACGTGTCATTGAGAGCAATGGATCCGGAGCTGGATCTTCGACCGAGGTTCTAAAAATGCTCGAAACTTTGGCAAAACGGGTAGACACGACCGAGAAGAGGGTCGAAACGTAAAACTCTCGGGTGGATCAAATCCGGTGGGCTCCGCCTTTACTGGAAGGGCCGGATTCGAAGAGGTACATCCAAAGGCCTTTTCCTCCGAGTGCGGTACCGAAATTAATCCCGAAGAGGTTTAAAATGCCGGATATCTAGAAATATGTCGGCACAACGGACCCGCACGAGCACGTGACCTCATACACATGCGCCATAAAGGGTAATGATATGGAGGAGGACGAAATTGAATCGGTACTGCTGAAGAAGTTTGGGAAAACTCTGTCAAAAGGAGCATTGACGTGGTACGACTATCTACCCGAGCATTCGATCACCTCCTTCGAAATGCTCGCCGATGCCTTCATCAAGGTCCACGCCGGTGCCAAGAAGGTACAGGCCCGCAAGGCCGATATTTTTCGTATAACCCAAAGAGACGATGAGTTACTGCGTGAGTTCGTCAACCGGTTCCAAAGGGAACGGATGGAACTCCCCTCGGTTCCAGAAGAATGGGCCGCGCAAGCTTTCACAAAGGGGCTCAATGTTCTAAGTTCAACAGGTTCATTCAAATTAAAAGAAAGCTTGCTGGAATACGAGGCTGTGACATGGGCTGATGTCCATAATCGGTACGAGTAGAAGATTCGGGTGGAGGATGATCAATTCGAGCTCCCCCCGGGGCCGATAAATGTGGATAGAAGTTTTGAGAAACCAAGGAAGGGTTACGAAACAGAGGTCGAATCATCGAAGGAAAGGTATCGGCCATACTCCCATTCGGAGAGGCAAAGTTTTAGGTCGGAAAAGTCAAGGGTGAGCCCAAGCCGTTTTTCAGGTCGGGGTAGTAAGCGGGTCAAACGCCCGTCAAACAGCCGGGGTCTCTCATTCAGGAGCGATGCCGGAAGTTCTGCCGGTAACAAGGGTTTGCCAAAGATATCAGAGTACAACTTCAACGTTAGTACCTTGGGCCTCGTCTCAGCCATCGGTCGCATCCCGGATGTAAGATGGTCGAAACCTCTAAGGTCGGATCTGGGCCAACGGGGCCCGAGTATGGTGTGTGAATATCAAGGAACCCATGGTCACAGAACCGAGGATTGTCGCCAGTTGAGAGAAGAGGTAGCCCAGTTACTGAAGAACGGTCATCTCCGAGATCTGCTGAGTGAATGAGCCAAAAGTCATTACAAGAAAAGGGAAGCTCATCGAAGGGCCGATCTGGTAGAACCCCAGCATACAATCAACATGATAGTTGGGGGTATCGATGCCCCTCGGGGGCCGATAATGAAATGGACCAAGGTTTCTATTATTCGTGAAAAGCGCATCCGAGATCACTTATTCGGGGGCTCTATCTCCTTTGATGACGAGGACGCAGAGGGCATCATTCAACCGCACAATGATGCGTTGGTAATTTCTGTACTTATCTTTAAAACTAAGGTTAAACGTATTTTGATTGACCCAGGTAGCTCGGCCAACATCATCCGATGGAGAGTGGTCGAACAGCTAGGGCTGCTCGATCAGATCGTACCTGTGGCCCGGGTGCTCAACGGGTTCAACATGGCGAGCGAAACCATAAAGGGGGAGATCTCATTGCCTGTAAACATCGATGGAACCAATCAATAAACGGTGTTCTACGTAATCGAAGGGGACATGAAGTACAATGCATTACTGGGCAGACGTTGGATACACAGCATGAGGGTCGTGCCCTCAACACTGCATCAGTTGCTGAAATTCCCCACCCCGGAAGGGGTGAAAACCATCTGAGGTGAACAGCCCGCTGCAAGGGAAATGTTCGCAGTAGAGGAAGCAGCGCCTCGGCCCAAAGAATTGGTTCAAGAGGAAAAAGATGTAACCGGAGGAGAGGACGCCCAATAGCAATCAAAGCACACCGGGTCGGATCCAGCGCGTGAAGAGGATGATTTCGAGGTACCCAGATTGTTCGTCATGCCGGATGACTCGGATGCAACCAAGTCAACTATAGAGGAGCTGGAGCAGATCATCCTGTTCGAGAACCTACCGGACAGAAAGGTATACCAGGGCACGGGCTTACCCCAGAGCTCAGGAGCAAGTTAATTGAATTTCTTCGAGCTAACGTCGATTGCTTCGCATGGTCGCATATAGATATGACAGGTATATCTCCAGAAGTAGCAACTCACAAGCTCAGCTTGGACGGAAAGTTTTCCCCGGTGAACCAAAAAAGAAGGCCCATGGCGAAGGCAAAACACGCCTTCGTAAAAGACGAGGTAACAAAGCTTTTAAAAATAGGTTCTATCCGGGAGGTGAATGTTATATCCCGTATTTTGTACATTCAGATATTTCACGATAACCGCGATAAGTTAAGTGCAAGGATATTTTCCGGTTTTGTTTTAATACACAAGTTGTTATTAGTGGTATGGAAATATTGAGAAAGGCTAGGGGCAAAAAGGGAAAATTCAAAAGAGGGTTCATGATAAGGCCACCTATGGCCGTGTGGGTCCCATCCATGGCTTGGTCAATTAACTCAAGCCATGAGTGGGGGCATGTGTCCACCTTGTATTAGTAGGAGCCATGTATATATATAGATAAGTGATGACCAAATCAAGTCAATTATTCATCTTTCACAATCCAAGAAGCTTCAAGAAAAAGGGAACCATATTCGGCCATGGCTAGCCGAATTTGAGGCCATAGAAGTTGATCAAAAAAAAAAAAATTCTTCTAGTATTCCAACCAATTGGAAGGCCCTTATTAACGTGGAGTAGTTGTTGGAGCAAGCAAAGCATTCATTTGTGCAACTCATAAACCCTAGCCATGTTGAGAAGTTAAAGGGTAAAGGTAAGGTTTAATCCCCTTTTCTATGTGTTAGGGATGATTTGTGAGTGTTGTAGTATGTAGAAATGGATGAAATTCATGAAATATGTGTGTGTGGGTTGTGGCCGTATAGGGACTACTTTGGTAGGATGTGATGAATTGACTTTATTTAATATTTGTGGTTGTTGTTGTTGTGGATTCCATGATGAAAATGAAGGTTTGATGCCTTAAAATGAAGTTGTAATCATTGTGGGCTGTTGTGGAAGTTAATGTGACGTTAGTACGGTTTCTTATATTTGCATGAATGATGTCGTTAACATGTGGTTGTTGGTATAATTCATGAACTTGGAAGCGAGGAATGTGTTGTTGTTGTTCTTATTGAGTTTGGAAGATTGAAAGTTGGGTTGTTGTGGTTCACTTGAAGGTAAATGAAATGCCGTCGAATTATGTAGAAAAGGGTTGCTAACGTTAGAATGCATTTTGAATTAATTGTTGAAGTTGTTAATGTGGTTGTTGGTATTGTTGTTGATGATTTGGCCGAGTTGAATTTTCGGGGTTTGTTGGATTTACAGGAGAAATGCTGCCCGGATTTCTGTAGGTGAATTGCTAGCTTAGAATCGAATTCCTAAATACCTATAGCTAATGTTTGATATCTTCTGACGTTGTTGTAGATCTTGGGAAAGCCGAGACTGAAGTTCGGATTAGCTTAGGAAGCGGACAAGGTATGTAAGGCTTACCCTTTCTTTCTTTTGGCATGTCCTAGAGCTAAGTAAGGTATGACACGCATCTTGGGGTAACTCTATTCTTTAATTCCGAGCTTGTTTACGATTCTTATTCACTTCTTGACACGAGCATACTTGGTATAGTCGAGCCTATTGTATGATTGAATAACGAGCAAAGCATAAAGAGTCCCTGTTCCTAAAAGGGTTCTATAAGGATTAATGTCCCTAACTTTCATAGGCGGTCTCGGATTGCTTTGAAACGTTCGTAGAGGTTTCTGTAACGAATAACGTCCATAACTTTCTTATGCAAACTCAGATTGACTCGAAACGTGTTTATGATCCTTCAAGTGTCGATTAGTGTACTTACCTATCGAGTCTTAAAAATTGATTTACATGCATATAGTTTCTCACTACTCTGCTCGTGCATGCTGTCATTACTTCTTTCACTGAGTCCCGGGCCAGGACACGTTCTCGTGCGCACTCCACTGCATTGTTCACCGAGTCCCTCACTAGAGGGTCGGGACATGTTATATGTATATGTATATGATGATATGATGACATGATGATATAATGATACGGGGGTGGCGGCTAGGATGGCATATGATGACTCTATTCACCGAGTCCCTCACTAGAGGGCCGGGACACGTTATATGTATATATGATATATGATGTTGACATGCATGACTTTGTCCACCGAGTCCCTCACTAGAGGGCCGGGACACGTTATATGTATATATGATATATGATGTTGATATGCGTGATTATCATTTCATAAGGCAAGTGTATTGATGTTTTTAAAAGTCATACTTGTTTCTGGTAAATCCCCATTTTAGTTATTATCCTCTTTACTGTATTTCATACCTTACATGCTCAGTACATATTCTGTATTGACCCCCTTTCTTCGGGGGGGGGGGGGGGGCTTCGTTTCATGCCACACAAGTGTATACAGATGAGTAGAAGATATTGCTAGAAGATGTTCCAGCTGGGTTGACAAGCTCCATTTCTTTCCGGAGTGTTGCCGAGTCAGAGTATCGACGTTATGGTATATAGTGTCACGACCCAACCCCGTGGGCCGCGACCAGTGCCCTAGCTGGACACCTATACGTACCCGATACCCAAATTAGCATATTAACAAAATAATATAATAATAATATTAGTGGACGCTACAACATTTAGCATAAAAAGCAGACTTGGCACACATAGGCCGATAAGGCCATCATAGAACAAAGTATCCCAAACATATGTACAGAACCCACACAGATATATCCACAGACCTCTACAGAACATAACATAATCATAAGATGGGACAGGGCCCCGTCATACCCAGAACAATGTACATATCCAGATAGCAGTGACAGACTGTACTAAAAGATGGGCTCTGAAGAAGAGAGCGCCCCAAAATAGCAGAAATGGGATCCTAAACGTGTGGATCAGCGAACCTGTCGTCTGTACCTGCGCGGCATGAAAACGCAGCCCCCGAAGAAAGGGGGTCAGTACGAAATATGTACTGAATATGTAAAGCGGAATCACAGAAGTCAAATCATAATGGTTACAGAAAATGAGTACAAAATCCAGAGTGTCAAATGCATATTTCCAAAACAGACAGAATGTGTACAGAAACATATGTCATATCATATCCGGTCCTGCCATGGGACTCAGCAGACAGAACGTGGCCACCCTCCCGACGCTGGTTCCACAATACAGAGGAATCAGAAAAAGGGGCGTGACCCCGTATCATAAAATGTCATATCAAAATGGCCATAACAGATCAGATCAGAATAGGCGGACATGGCACATCATACTCCACAGACCCATGTACGCGTATACCTGCCCCCTCACATCGGGACGCGGCGAACAATGCACAGAATCACGCTTGACAACATATCCTGGCCCGGGCTCAGTGTGGGAAACATTGGGACATCCACAAATGGAGTAGTGAGAAACTAATGCAATTTAAAAATATCATAAATGTTTTCAAAGACTCGATGAAGCGTATCAAAGCCAAACAGATCCAATGGAGTCGGACGGGATCATAATAAATGCATTTCGGATATCATAATAAATTACAGAAGTATAACCTTACCGAAGTCATTCCGGGTGTCAAAATAATTTATAAGATTTAATAGAATATTTAAAACAATGTTTATTAGGCGATTAGTATGATAGTCAAAACATTTCTTTCAAAAATCGCCTAAAAAGGAAGCTTTAGTACATTAAGGGCAAAACCGGGAATAGTGGGCCCGCCTCGGGACAAATAAGGCGGCGGTCTCAAACTGTGCCCTCTAAGCTTATAGTATCACTTAAAAAGGTTCTACAAACATTCTATAACTTTCCATGTAATTTGGAGCAAAGTTGCATAATTTTCTGGAAAAGCATACTAAAGTGGTTCAATTCCACTGAAGGAAAAACTGAGATTTTCTCGCGGATTCTGAGGGCCAAGAGGTCCTTCGAGGCCCGGATCCGACCCTAACACACTAAGGGCATGCCAAGGGAAGAATTAGGGTTGCTTTACATACCTTTCACGCTCCTTACGCCTTTCCAAACTCACTTCCCCTATACACATGGCACCCCGAGAATTCAACTCGGCTAGAAATCATCAACAACAACCCAAACGACAACATCAATATCAACAACGAACATTAAAAACATAAATATCCTTCAACTAGTCATCTTTCTAACAAGTTGACATAATCTTCATTTCAACCCAACTTTCAACTAATATCAATAATTTCACATTCATCAACAATCAAGATCATCACCATATAGTTCTAGAAACATTTCATATCGTTTTCCTCAAGTTATACATTCAATATACATAATATACAACTTTCCGCCAAAGTCATAACTTATGCAAAACATCAAATCTTTGGCATACAACTTCATAACATGTTTCCAACTTCCAAATTCATAAATGATCATCACAATTTAACAACAAACAACTTCATTTCCTTAATGTCGGCAAATCATACTAAAACGACATAAGTTTCTACATTCCAATTCAATACAAACTTATATCATTCTAACTTCATTTACATTACAAACATCACAACAACACTTTAACACTCTAAACAACTCAATTCCTTTCTATCCCAAGCCAAATACACCACACGGCCATATGCCTATTGTTTCCAACATCAACTAAATTCATCCAACTTTCAATTCCCATATGCATTTCATCACAATCACAACTAGAATATAACATAAACTCAACACATTATCACCACACAACACACACACACCCACGGCTACAAGCCATATTCCAAACCCACCTTGAAAACTTCCATTTTTCCACACAATCAACACATTTTTATATACTACAACACAATCAAAACTTCACAACACAATAAAAAGGTGGGAATTCTTACCTTTTCTTCAAGTCTTCTTCACTTGGAGATATGATCACTTTGGTGATTCTAATGCTTCCCACTCCAAAACAACTATACCAAGTTACAAAGGAACCTTGACTTAGTAGGAAATCAACAAGAAATAAATTTTTAGAACAAGATTTTGGATGGCCAATGTTTTTCCTCCAAACCCGAGAGCACCTCTATTTCTTGCTCTTGTTCTTGATTTTTATTCTAAGTCATCTAATGGATAAAGATGGCTATATATAATATAATTCCTTATGTTAATTAATCACATGGAAATTTAATACAAATTGTGGGCTTGGGCCACACCATGGCCGGCCACTCCAATGCATTGGGCCTTAAATTCCATTCCATTATTTTTGGCCCAATGACTTATAGTCCACGTTTTGTAATTCCCGAATCTAATTTCCAAAATTCCAAAATTGCCCTTAGCCTTGTCCCACACTTTCATGACTCTATTATTTCATGCATAACTCCTATGTTCAACAAAATATCAAATTTGACCTTATATCTCAAAAATTCAATATAATTCAAGTCTTTCCAAACGTGTGAAAACACGGGATATAACATCCTCCCCCCCTTTAGAACATTCGTCCTCGAATGTAAAATTAATCTTATAGGGTTGGAAAATACTTTGGGGGAGTTTCTGATTATAGACAACATATAGGACATACGATTGGTATTGAAATGAAATTAAGCAGGGATTTAAGATTACCTGTGGGCATAGGGAACAATTGTGGATATTTCTTCTTCATTTCCTCTTCGGCCTCCCATGTCATTTCCTCCCTATTATCGTTCCGCCACAGTACCTTAACAGAGGCTACATCTTTATTCCGGAGCCTCCTTACCTGACGATCCAAAATAGATACGGGCTGCTCCTCGTACGATAGTTGCTCTGTCACCTGAATATCGTCCGCATGAAATATTCTGGAAGGGTCACCAATGCATTTGCGGAGCATAGACACATGGAATACCGGATGTACCGCTTCCAAATCAGATGGCAAATCTAACTCATAGGCGACATTTCCAACGTTCCGAACAATCTGATAAGGCCCAATATAACGCGGACTGAGCTTACCCTTTCTGTCGAACCGCATCACGCCTTTCATAGGAGATACCTTCAGAAATACCCAATCGCCTACCTGAAACTCCAACGGTCGACGCCGTTTATCCGCGTATGACTTTTGTCGACTCTGGGCTGCCAACAGTCGCTCTCGAATAAGTTTTACCTTGTCCACGGCCTGCTGGACCATATCTGGGCCAATCAACTCTGACTCGCCAATATCAAACCAGCCGATCGGCGATCTGCATTTCCTGCCATATAATGCCTCGTACGGAGCCATCTGGATGCTGGAATGGTAACTATTATTATATGTGAACTCAAGCAATGGCAAGTGATCATCCCGGCTGCCTCTGAAATCAAAAACGCAGGCCCACAACATATCCTCCAGCGTCTGTATAGTGCGCTCGGCCTGTCCGTCGCTCTGAGGATGAAAGGCTGTGCTCAAACTCACTTGAGTCCCTAGACCCTCCTGAAAAGACCTCCAGAAATGCGCCGTAAACTGGGCGCCTCTGTCAGAAATAATAGATAGAGGAACTCTGTGAAGCTTCACAATCTCCTTAATATAGAGCCTGGCATAATCCTCGGCGGAATAAGTAGTCCTGACGGGAAGAAAGTGGGCTGATTTCGTTAGCCTATCCACAACGACCCAGATGGAATCATACTTCCGTGGAGTGCAAGGCAAACCTGTAATGAAGTCCATATTAATAACCTCCCACTTCCAAGTCGGGAGCTCTATTTCCTGCAACAGTCCACCCGGCTTCTGATGCTCAATCTTGACCTGCTGACAATTAGGGCACTGGGCGACGAACTCTGCAATATCCCGCTTCATGTCGTCCCACCAGTATAAGCATCGGAGATCATGATACATCTTTGTAGACCCAGGATGGACCGAATAGCGAGCATAATGTGCCTCGCTTATAACCTGCTGCCGAAGGCCTGCAATATCAGGTACACACAACCTTCCTCTGTATAACAAAGTGTCATCCGGTGAAAACTCGAACGGAGTCCTCTCCTTATCATAGGCTGTGTCCCTGTACCGAGCTAAGACAGGATCTTCGTATTGACGCCTTCTAATATCGTTCCTGATGGATGACTCAGAAACCCCTCGAACAGAAATCTAGGTATCTCCAGAATCGGCCAGGCGAACCCCGAGACTAGCCAACTGCTGAATATCACGGGCTATCTCTCTCCTGTCTGGCTGTAGATCGGCCAAACTGCCCATAGACTTCCGACTGAGCGCATCTGCAACAACATTAGCCTTACCCGGATGATACAGAATATCTACATCATAATCTTTCAGAAGCTCCAGCCACCTCCGCTGCCGCAAATTAAGCTCTCTCTGTCTGAAAATATACTGGAGACTCTTATGATCAGTATAGATATCCACATGAATGCCATATAAATAGTGTCTCCATATCTTCAAAGCATGAATCACCGCTGCGAGCTCCAGATCGTGGGTAGGATAATTCTTTTCATGCTTTTTGAGCTGCCGGGAAGCATACGCTATAACTCTGTCGTGCTGCATCAATACACAGCCTAACCCCATACCAGAAGCGTCACAATAAATAACGTACCCGTCCGGTCCCTCTGGAAGAGTCAGAACTGGGGCTGTAGTTAGCTTCTCTTTCAGCAATTGGAAGCTCCGTTCACAAGCGTCAGACCACTGGAACTTAGCTCCCTTCTGAGTCAGCCTTGTCAAAGGCGCTGAAATCGAAGCAAACTTCTCCACAAACCTCCTGTAATAACCTACTAGCCCCAGGAAACTGCGTACCTCTGTGGGCGTCATAGGTCTGGGCCAATTCTTCACGGCCTCAATCTTCTGTGTGTACACCCGGACACCATCAGCTGCAATAATATGCCCCAAGAAAGCCACTGAAGACAGCCAGAATTCACACTTAGAAAATTTTGCATATAATTTCTGATGCCGGAGTACCCCTAATACCGATCTCAGATGATCTGCGTGCTCCGCCTCGGACCGAGGATAAACCAGGATATCATCAATGAATACAATTATGAACATATCCAAGAATGGCCTGAATACCCGGTTCATCAAATCCATGAATACTGCGGGGGCATTAGTAAGCCCAAAAGATATAACCCTGAATTCATAATGCCCATATCGGGTCCGGAAAGCTGTCTTAGGGATATCGGCCTCTCGTACTCGTACCTGGTGGTAGCCGGATCGAAGATCTATCTTCGAAAAACACTTAGCGCCCTGCAGCTGATCAAACAAATCATCAATCCTGGGGAGGGGGTATTTATTCTTTATAGTTACCTTATTCAGCTGCCGATAATCAATACACATACGCAGCGACCCATCTTTCTTACGCACAAATAATACCGGGGCTCCCCAAGGCGAAGTACTGGGTCTGATGAAACCCTTATCCAGCAAATCTTTCAGCTGCTCCTTCAACTCCTTTAATTCTGCAGGCGCCATTCTGTACGGAGGAATAGAGATAGGCTGAGTGTCTGGGAGTAAGTCAGTAGAGAAGTCTATCTCCCGCTCTGGTGGAAGACCTAGAAGCTCGTCGGGGAAAACATCTGGAAACTCATTAACCACGGGGACTGACTGAAGTGTCGGCATCTCTGCTCCCAAGTCTTGCACCCGTACCAGATGATAGATATAACCCTTTCTGATCATTTTCTTCGCCTTAAGGTACGAAATAAACTTACCCTTCGGCGATGCTGTATTACCAGCCCATTCTATAACTGGCTCCCCGGGAAACTGGAAGCGAACCACCTTATTCTGGCAGTCAACATTAGCGTAACAGGAAGCTAGCCAATCCATACCCATAATAACATCAAATTCAGTCATATCTAACTCTACCAGATCTGCCTTAGTGTCACGGTCACAAACAATTACGGAATAATCTTTATACACCTGTTTCGCTACAACAAAGTCCCCGATCGGCGTGGCTACCTCAAATGGCTCTATAGGTTCAGAAATAATACCAATTTTACCAGCAACAAGGGGCGAAATATATGATAAAGTCGAACCTGGATCAATTAATGCATACACAGATCAAGAGAAGACCAATAAAGTACCTGTAACGACATTAGGAGATGCCTCCTGATCCTGGCGGCTGGCCAAAGCATAAATGCGGTTCGAAGGACCGCTAATACCAGAAGCTCCACCACGGCCTCTGCTGCGACCCACCGGTGCTAGAAAACCCTGCCCCGTAGGGCGCATAGCCACTGACGAAGATGAAGACCCAGCGGCTGATCCGGTAGGCTGCGCTGCACCACCCGAACTACCCTTATACGGGCAATCTCTCACAGAATGGCCCTGACGACCACAAGAAAAGCATGCACCGGTGGCTCTGTAGCACTCCCCCGGATGATATCTGCCACAAAGAGAACACTGAACCCTGGGTGGCCTCATCTGACCAGAACCCCTATCTGTCCGCGAACCTGAAGCCCTGGAGCTCGGGCCTGCTCCTGAATACCCTGGGATATCGAACCTGCGACCTGTAGGCTGGGGAGGTGCGCTCTGCGCCAGCTGAGATGAAAATCTGCTAGGCTGCTGCGGCTGTTAGGGCTGTCTGCCCCGAAAGTCTCCAGATGATCTGGCCCTCTTGGGCTGTCTCCGATCCTGGCTCCTGTCAGGCTGGTGTCCTCCTCTGCCCCGATCCTCCATGCCCTGGGCGTGGGCCTGAATACGGGCAATGTCCATACCGGGCTGAGCAGCCAACACTAAACAGCTATCAACAAAATACCGATCCAGCCCCATATTATATCTGTGCATCCGGTCAGCCATAGTAGCCACCACAGCAGGTGCATATCGGGCTAAGGAATCAAACTCCAAACTATAGTCCCAGACACTGCGGCCCTTCTGCCTCAATAATAAGAATCTATCAGATCTGGCTCGTCGCAACTCTGGGGGCAGAAAATGTCCAAGAAATGCCTGTGAAAAATCGCCCCAAACTGCTGGGGGAGCGCCGTCCCCCCTGGATAGCCCCCATGACTCGTACCAGTTTGCCGCCACATCATATAACCGGTACGAAGCTAACGCGACTGACTCTGTCTCGGAAGCATTAATCAAATCTAGAGTGCGCCGCATCTTCCTGATAAACTCTTCAGGATCCTCCTCGGGCTTTGTCCCGAAGAACTCTGGAGGACTACAAGTCAAAAACTCACGGGCTCTCGAACTATCACGCCTGACTGCCCGGTCACCTCCCAGTCCATGCCCCTGAACCTGCCCTGCCACAAGTCTGGTCAGCAACTGGACTGCCTCCCTCTTGGACTGATCCACAGTACCTGGCTGTGGAGCTAGAGGCTCAGGTACTGGAACTGCGGGAGCTGGCGGTGGAGCCGCCCCCCGATCTACAGCTACGGCTGCCCCTATCTCCTCCACGAGTGGCGGTGTAGAAGAACCCTCTGTCTAGAGCAAAGTCTCCGGAGCAATATGTGTCTGGGCCCTGGTAATCCTCTGTACCCGGCTAGTCTCTCCCAAGGCTGCTGACTTGGCCTTTTGGGCCGCTGTTGCCTTTTTTGGAGGCATATCTGCAATTATAGCCACTCGTTAGGGAGGGGTCATCCTGATAACACAGCTCTATCGCACGATCTAAGACAGAAAGAAGGGTAGTATCCTAAATGCCTTGTAGCCTCCTGTTTATAGGTGTGGTGTATAACACACCGATAATCAAGACTCTACTAGACACGATCTGTGGACATTCTGAGGACGAATCGCTCTGATACCACTTTTGTCACGACCCAACCCCGTGGGCCGCGACCAGTGCCCTAGCTGGGCACCTATATGTAACCGATACCCAAATTAGCATATTAACAAAATAATATAATAATAATATTAGTGGACGCTACAGAATTTAGCATAAAAAGCAGACTTGGCACACATAGGCCGATAAGGCCATCATAGAACAAAGTATCCCAAACATATGTACAGAACCCACACAGATATATCCACAGACCTCTACAGAACATAACATAATCATAAGACGGGACAGGGCCCCGTCATACCCAGAACAATGTACATATCCAGATAGCAGTGACAGACTGTACCAAAAGATGGGCTCTGAAGAAGAGAGCGCCCCAAAATAGCAGAAATGGGATCCTAAACGTGTGGATCAGCGAACCTGTCATCTGTACCTGCGCGGCATGAAAACGCAGCCCCCGAAGAAAGGGGGTCAGTACGAAATATGTACTGAATATGTAAAGCGGAATCACAGAAGTCAAATCATAATGGTTACAGAAAATGAGTACAAAATCCAGAGTGTCAAATGCATATTTCCAAAACAGACAGAATGTGTACAGAAACATATGTCATATCATATCCGGTCCCTGCCACGGGACTCAGCAGACAGAACGTGGCCACCCTCCCGACGCTGGTGCCACAATACAGAGGAATCAGAAAAAGGGGCGTGACCCCGTATCATAAAATGTCATATCAAAATGGCCATAACAGATCAGATCAGAATAGGCGGACATGGCACATCATACTCCACAGACCCATGTACGCGTATACCTGCCCCCTCACATCGGGACGCGGCGAACAATGCAGAGAATCACGCTTGACAACATATCCTGGCCCGGGCTCAGTGTGGGAAACATTGGGACATCCACGAATGGAGTAGTGAGTAACTAATGCAATTTAAAAATATCATAAATATTTTCAAAGACTCGATGAAGCGTATCAAAGCCAAACAGATCCAATGGAGTCGGACGGGATCATAATAAATGCATTTCGGATATCATAATAAATTACAGAAGTATAACTTTCCCGAAGTCATTCCGGGTGTCAAAATAATTTATAAGATTTAATAAAATATTTAAAACAATGTTTATTAGGCGATTAGTATGATAGTCAAAACATTTCTTTCAAAAATCGCCTAAAAATGAAGCTTTAGTACATTAAGGGCAAAACCGGGAATAATGGGCCCGCCTCGGGACAAATAAGGCGGCGGTCTCAAACTGTGCCCTCTAAGCTTATAGTATCACTTAAAAAGGTACTACAAACATTCTATGACTTTCCATGTAATTTGGAGCAAAGTTGCATAATTTTCCGGAAAAGCATACTAAAGTGGTTCAATTCCATTGAAGGAAAAACTGAGATTTTCTCTTGCGGATTCTGAGGGCCAAGAGGTCCTTCGAGGCCCGTATCCGACCCTAACACACTAAGGGCATGCCAAGGGAAGAATTGGGGTTGCTTTACATACCTTTCACGCTCCTTACGCCTTTCCAAACTCACTTCCCCTATACACATGGCACCCCGAGAATTCAACTCGGCTAGAAATCATCAACAACAACCCAAACGACAACATCAATATCAACAACGAACATTAAAAACATAAATATCCTTCAACTAGTCATCTTTCTAACAAGTTGACATAATCTTCATTTCAACCCAACTTTCAACTAATATCAATAATTTCACATTCATCAACAATCAAGATCATCACCATATAGTTCTAGAAACATTTCATATCGTTTTCCTCAAGTTATACATTCGATATACATAATATACAACTTTCCGCCAAAGTCATAACTTATGCAAAACATCAAATCTTTGGCATACAGCTTCATAACATGTTTCCAACTTCCAAATTCATAAATGATCATCACAATTTAACAACCAAACAACTTCATTTCCTTAATTTCGGCAAATCATACTAAAATGACATAAGTTTCTACATTCCAATTCAATACAAACTTATATCATTCTAACTTCATTTACATTACAAACATCACAACAACACTTTAACACTCTAAACAACTCAATTCCTTTCTATCCCAAGCCAAATACACCACACGGCCATATGCCTATTTTTTCCAACATCAACTAAATTCATCCAACTTTCAATTCCCATATGCATTTCATCACAATCACAACTAGAATATAACATAAACGCAACACATTATCACCACACAACACACACACACCCACGGCTACAAGCCATATTCCAAACCCACCTTGAAAACTTCCATTTTTCCACACAATCAACACATTTCTATATACTACAACACAATCAAAACTTCACAACACAATAAAAAGGTGGAAATTCTTACCTTTTCTTCAAGTCTTCTTCACTTGGAGATATGATCACTTTGGTGATTCTAATGCTTCCCACTCCAAAACAATTATACCAAGTTACAAAGGAACCTTGACTTAGTAGGAAATCAACAAGAAATAAATTTTTAGAACAAGATTTTGGATGGCCAATGTTTTTCCTCCAAACCCGAGAGCACCTCTATTTCTTGCTCTTGTTCTTGATTTTTATTCTAAGTCATCTAATGGATAAAGATGGCTATATATAATATAATTCCTTATGTTAATTAATCACATGGAAATTTAATACAAATTGTGGGCTTGGGCCACACCATGGCCGGCCACTCCAATGCATTGGGCCTTAAATTCCATTCCATTATTTTTGGCCCAATGACTTATAGTCCACGTTTTGTAATTCCCGAAACTAATTTCCAAAATTCCAAAATTGCCCTTAGCCTTGTCCCACACTTTCATGACTCTATTCTTTCATGCATAACTCCTATGTTCAACAAAATATAAAATTTGACCTTATATCTCAAAAATCCAATATAATTCAAGTCTTTCCAAACGTGTGAAAACACGGGATATAACATATAGCAAGTTAGAGACTTTGCAGACAGAGTCATGTATATAGGATGTCAGTCTTGTAAGCAGCTCTGCAAGCCGACGTACCATTATGCATTATGTTACAAATTCCATATGACTACAGATCTTACTTGATTTGAGAACAACAAAAAGAATGGTTTTGACAAGTTTTCATTATGCATTTCATTTCGTAACTTAAGAGTCCAGTGAGGTTATGAACATAACGAGAACTAATGGGGTTCGCTCGGCTCTGAGTTTGGGGTCGGGTGCCCATCATGCCCTATCAAGATTAGGGTGTGACAAATTGGTATCAGATCAGTTCGTCCTAGGGGTTGTCTGCAAAGTCGTGTCCAGTAGAGTCCTGTTTATGAGTGTGAAGCCGGCCACACTTATAAACAGGAGGCTGCAGTGCATTTAGGAATTATTGACCTTCTTTCTGTCTTAGATCGTGCGATAGAGCCAAGTCATAGGAAATGAGATTCGTTGCACTAACCTTTGATCTCAGCAGAAGCACAGTATTGACGGGAGAACGTGAGTGATGATATGGAAATTCACAGGGGTAAGTTTTGATAATTTTGTTCTTTTACCTGAAATTGGGAGCCCTGGGTGGCTGGGATATGTTGTATATATATATATGCCCTGTGAGGCATTGCTGGTAATTGCTGCATGCAGGTTTTGGATAGTAAGAATTGTAAAAGAAGACTCTGCCAGAATTTTTCAAAAATTAGGTCATTTAGTTAGGTACACCTAACAGGAAGAATTGTGAAAAGGAAATGTCGTAAATAGAAAATAAGTGGGATGCGTTGTTTTAGAGGAGTTACGGACATGGCATGGTATGAAGAATAATTGTGAGAAAGACGATTAGTAGTCCGAAGGATTAAAATGGGTTACATTCGAGGTTAGTAGGAGCAAGGTTCATTGGGGGATTCAGGGAAAGTCGACAAATGAGTTCTGCTGTAGATTATTATATAAGAGTGGCGAGCGGAAATCCAAAGAGGCTGTGTTACACCTTAGAATTTTTTCCGTTGGTACGAAAGTGAATGAACTAGTGATGAATATAAGTGCATGATGTCCATGAGTAAGAAACGATGTTTGATGACCTTAGGCGAGATTGCAAAGGTATCCGTTGTGAAATGAGAAAGTTGGCTAAGTTAAGATGAGATATAAGGTGTGCAATGCATATGCATGGACGTGGGTGATTAAAATGAGAAGTCTAAGAAATATGGGAAGTTGCAGATTTGCAACTACATAGTGGTCGTAAAGTGCTAGGATCGACCGTAAATTGGTATACGGTCCGTAAACTAGCAGGTCGTAAATTGGCATGCAAAACTTCAACTTTCTGCCAGTTGAGGAAATGGTTAAATACGACCTAGAGGATGGACCGTAAAGTGATTTACGGCCCGTAAACCATGGTCGTAAATCACCATGTTGCAGCCTTAAGTTTCAGGTTCTGAATATGGTTAAAGACGACCATGAAGGACGGTCCGTAAACTGGAATACGGACCGTAAACCCCCATGGACGACCACTGTGCACTTCAGTTCAGATTTTGCAAGTCATTAAATAAAGGGACCAATACTTGTTTTATTTCATTTCAACATTACACCACTTCTCTCTAAAACATCTCTCTACATTTATTATCCAAGTTTTCAAGGATCATAAGTCATCAACAACATATAACAAAGTGAATCAAGAGTAAGAACATCATCAAAGGTCATCCAAGTCAAGAAATCCAAATGGAGAAAAACTAGGGTTTTGCTCAAAGTGGAGTATTATCAACTAAAGCTTGTTCCTACAACTTCTAAGGTAATACTTATGATATTTATATGATGTTTAAGATATTGGAGAGTTGAAATGCATGGATTGTAGAAAATATGGTCAACTAGGTCATGAATGATGAATAATGACATTTTGAGGAATAGTTTGAATTGAATCACGAATGTTGTTGTGTTGTGATATGAATGTGTTATAAATAGTATTGAGATCACGAACTCGACACTTTGGATGAATGGGCGAAGTTGAATGTTATGACCATAAATATGGGTGAATTAGAAGCAAATTGAGAAATCTAGATTATGTGGATAATGTGAATGACTAACGACCATTGTTATGATATTAATGAAGGTAGGAACGCTAACATTGGAAGGAAGCGTGCAAGTGTAGAATAGTTCAACGAAAAGGTATGTAAGGCCGACCCTTCTTTCGTAAGGCATGGTTCCTTGGCCAAACTCTTAAATCCTCTACATGAGTACGTTGTTTTCAATTGGTTGATATTCCGAGCTCATAAGCTCACGATCCTTGATATGTACTACGATTGTACCACGCACTTCATACGACTAGTAGGCCTATGATATAAAAGTAATGATAATGATGATGATAGTAATGATAAGGATGATAATAATGATGCTAAAGGTGCCTATGGGCTATTATACTTATATGTGTGCCTATGAAGGGCTATAATGAAACCCCGAGCTTATAACGCCGGGTAGAATATATGTATATGATTATGTATAAAGTATGTATACGATTACCAAACGCGCGCACACCTCTGCAGATGGTACGGATAACCCTGAAGCCTTGGTAGGGCCAAGTATGAGTAACCTTGAGCCTTGGTTGGCCAAGTATGTATGAAACACCGATCCTCTGAGGTCGGGTATGCTATGTATATGAATATGAATGTGATAAGACTGTATGAGAATACGACTAAGGACATGTATACGAATATGAGCACGAGTATGGTACGAGTACTATTATGGAATACGGATGATAACGTAGGTGTACGAATACGTATGAAAAATGGGAAGCCCCTATGAAAGGCAAGTAAGTGTAATGATGATGATGTTATTGTCCCCCCTCCTATTCTTCGTACTGACGTCCTTTTGTTTGTGGACGCTGCGTCATGCCCGCAGGTGCACAGGGAGACAGACTTGATCCATAGCTGCCTATTCAGAGATTATATAGAGAGCTCTATTTCCTTCGGAGCCATATCTTTTGGGTACATATTATTTTGTGTATATAATTATGGGCATAGCGGGGTCCTGTCCCGCTAATGTGATATGTTATACTCTTAGAGGCTCGTAGACATGTGTGTGTGTTGGTAGATGTGTCTGGCCTTGTCGGCCTATGTTTTGTATATCATTTTGTCGGCCACGTTGGCCCATGTACATTGATGTGGCATAGATGCCTATGATGATATAAATGTGCTGTTTTCCAAATGGGACTAGTTGACGAATGAATGGAAATGCATGTATAATTATGTGGCTCACCTAGATGTAAGCATAAGAGTAAGCTAAGAGGGTGCCCGGGTGGGCTAGCACCGGGTGCTCGTCGCGGCCCCGAGTCGGGTCGTGACAAAAGTGGTGTCAGAGCGGTTCAGTCCTAGGGTGTGTCTACGAGCCGTGTCTAGTAGAGTCTTGGTTATGGGTGTGTTGCGCGCCACACTTATATACAAGAAGCTGCGGACATTTTAGGAATGATTGACCTTCTTTCTTCATGAGAATCGTGCGCTAGAGCTATGATGTAAGAAATTCTTGTTCCTAAATCGTGTGTTATGTATTTCAGAGATGCCTAAAAAGAAAAAGGCTACAGCAGCCCAAAAGGGAAAGACGGTGGCAGAAAAACGGGCTGAAAGAGCACCGCCACCGGTAGTAGAGGAAGATGAGTCCCAGAGTGCGGCTCAATCTCAATCCTCTCAGATAGTGCCTATTACTGAGGAGCGTGAGAGAGCCTCAGCTCCAGCTCCGGCTCCTCCACCAGATGCTTCGGGCCAGGATGTGAAAGAGGCCATTAATTTGTTGACCCAGTTGGTTACGGCCTAGGCTCAGAGGCAAAGTTCAGGGCAGAGTGATAGGGCTGTTAGCGCAAGGGCCCGTGACTTTATTACTTTGAACCCTCCGGAATTCTTTGGGTCAAAACCGGAGGAGGATCCCCAGGATTTTATTGATGGTATGCCAAGGACGCTCCGGTTGATACATGCTTCGGACACCGAGTCAGTGGATTTAGCGTCATATAGATTGAGAGATGTCTCGATTCAGTGGTATACGGTATGGATGGCTTCATGGGGAGCAAATGCACCTCCCCCGGTATGGTAAGAGTTTGTTGATGCCTTTCTCCGTCATTATATGCCGCCAGAAGTTCGGCGAGCTAGGGCCGATAAATTCTTAAATTTGAGGCAAGGCAGTATGAGTGCCCTAGAGTATAGCCTCCGTTTTAACTCCTTGGCCAGGTATGCTTCGGCCATGGTAGCAGATATGGGCGACAGGGTACACCGATTTGTAAAGGGCCTAGGGCCCCATCTGATGGACAAATGCTTGACTGCGTCCCTTCAGGACGGTATGGATATTGCACGCATTCAGGCACATGCTCAGAACTTAGAGGAAAGCCTACAACAGCGGAGAAGTGAACGTGAACATGATAGGGGACATAGCAAGAGGGCCAGATCTTCGGGCCCAATAAGTGAGTCCAGAGGCGGACACAGGCAACAGTTCCCTAGACATTCGGGTTATTCTATGACCAGTGCACCTCCACGGTTTTCAAGCCAGAGCCTTGATAGATCTACTCATCCCGGGCCGAGTCAGAGTTATTCGGGGTCCCAGTTTAGAGGTGATTCAGGCTAGTCGAGGCCACCTATACCACGATGTTCCCAGTGTGGGAAGTCGCATTGGGGTCAATGCCGATTGGTTTCAGATGTTTGCTATTCATGTGGTCGACTAGGCCATATTATGCGTGATTGCCCCTCAGTACATGGTAGAGGTAGGACCTAACCATCAGGGTCGGTAGCCGGATCTTCGGCATCTGTACGCCCTACGGGGCCAGGTTCACATGCGCCAGTCGGCCCTGGTAGAGGTAGAGGCAGAGCTCCCAGTACTAGCGGTCCTCAACACCGTATTTATGCCTTGGCTGGACGCCAAGATCTTGAGTCTTCTCCTGACGTGGTCACAGGTATATTATCGGTATTCTCTCATGATGTATATGCTTTGATTGATCCGGGCTCCACGTTATCATATGTTACTCCTTATATTGTGGGTCAATTTATAGTTGAGCCGGAGTCGATCAAACCTTTTGAGGTGTCCACACCCGTGGGTGAATCGGTAATAGCTAGCCGAGTATATAGGGATTGTATAGTCACGTTTTGTGACCGTCGTACCATGATTGATTTGCATGAGCTAGAAATGGTAGATTTTGATGTTATTATGGGCATGGATTGGTTGGCTTCTTGTTATGCCAATTTTGATTGCCGAATGAAGATGGTTCGTTTCCAGTTTCCGGGAGAACCGGTCTTAGAATGGAAAGGGAATGCGGCATCACCAAAAGGTAGATTTATTTCCTATCTAAAGGTAAGGAAGATGATCACGAAAGGATGTATTTATCATCTAGTGCGAGTTCAAGATGTAGAAGCTGAATCGCCGACTCTTCAGTCAGTTCCCGTAGTGAACGAATATCCGGATGTGTTCTCGGAAGAGCTTCCAGGCCTTCCTCCCGAGCGGGAGATTGATTTTGCCATTGATGTATTGCCAGGCACTAAACCCATATCTATTCCACCTTATAGAATGGCACCTGCAGAATTGAAAGAGTTGAAGGAGCAACTGAAAGAGTTACTTGATAAAGGCTTCATTAGGCCTAGTTCATCCCCATGGGGAGCGCCCGTATTGTTTGTCCGAAAGAAAGATGGCTCTTTGAGAATGTGTATCGATTACCGGCAATTGAATAAGGTGACGATTAAGAATAAATATCCTCTCTCGAGGATTGATGATTTATTTGATCAATAGGTGCCAAATGGTTTTCAAAGATTGATTTGAGGTCAGGGTATCACCAAGTGAGAGTTAGGGGGAAAGATATCCCTAAGACAGCCTTCAGAACAAGATATGGTCATTTTGAATTTCGGGTAATGTCATTTGGGCTAACGAACACGCCAGCGGTATTTATGGATTTGATGAATAATGTGTTCAGGCTCTTCCTGGATTTATTTGTGATAGTATTTATCGATGACATCTTGGTGTATTCTAGATCCGAGGCAGAACATGCGGATCATTTGCGTATGGTCCTTGGAGTTCTTCGAACTCGAGAGTTATTCGTGAAGTTTTCCAAATGCGAGTTCTGGTTGAACTCAGTGGCATTTTTAGGGCATATTGTTGCAGCTGATCGTATCCGAGTGGATAGTCAAAAGATTGAGGCCGTGAAAACTTGGCCAAGACCCAAAACTCCTACAGAGGTTCGTAGCTTTCTGGGCTTAGCAGGTTATTACAGGAGATTCGTTGAAGGTTTTTCCTCTATTTCTGCACCACTCACAAAGTCGACACAGAAATCAGCCAAACTTCAATGGACAGATGCTTGTGAACGTAGTTTCCAAGAGTTAAAGGGTCGATTGACTTCTGCCCCAGTTCTGACACTTCCAGAGGGATTAGAAGGATACGTTGTGTATTGTGACGCTTCAGGTGTTGGGATAGGATGTGTGTTGATGCAACATGGCAAAGTGATTGCGTATGCTTCAAGGCAATTGCGGAAACATGAGCAGAATTATCCTACCCATGACTTAGAATTGGCCGCGGTGGTCCATGCATTAAAGATATGGAGACATTACTTATATGGTGTCCACGTCGATATTTACACAGATCATAAGTGTTACACCTCGGAAATTTCTCCGTACTTGTATGAAGAGTGGAACGATGAAAAGTTGAGTAAATGATGTTTTATTAAGTCGGGAATGGCTAATTAAGAAAATTTTGGAAATAAGAAAATCGCGGAAAATTTCCACCGAGTGGTCGTGTGTGGCACTATACGGCCCGTAAAGTGATTTACGGACCGTATAGTGCAATCGTCTTTCATTGCGTCAAAAATCTCAAGTTTCTGTTAAGTGTTGAGATGGTTAAAAACGACCCAGGATATGGCCCGTAAACTGGTTTACGGACCGTAAACTAGGTCGTAAATCACCAGGTCCCACAGCCAAGACTTTCTGTAAATGTTGATATGGTTAAATACGACCCAGTTTACAGCCCGTAAACCAGGTCGTAAACTGCCATGTCCAGAAGCCAAACTCTCTGTTTTTGAAACGCTTAAATACGACCACAGTGGACGACCCGTGAATCAAAATACGGTCCGTAAACTGCACTTTACGACCACTGTTCACCCGACGAGAATTCATTAAAGATCAGATTTTGGGATTATTAAAAGAGACTTAGACATCATGTTCTTCCATTATTCCTCAACACAACTCAAGAGACCTCTAGAACTTTCCAAATATTTTCTCCACAAGAATTCAAGAGAATCACAAGGAACATCAAGATCAACACCACCAAACTTATGAAATCAAGTGTAAGAACACCATAAAAGATCATCCAGGTCAAGAAATCGCACAAAGGGTGGAACTAGGGTTTTGGCTAAGTGAAGAATCTCAACTTAAGGATTGTTCAACCTTCATCCAAGGTAAGTTCTATGATTATTCCATATTGTTTGAAGTATTGGAAAGCTTAGACACTTGAAATGTAGAAGGACATAGAAATGGGTCATTATTGAGTGAATAGTGTTGTAAATGAATGCTAGTGGAATTGAACTGCGAATATTGGAGTGTTGTGAGGACAAATACATTATGAATGATGTTTACATCATGAAACAAGCGTGAAACGCATGAAAACGCAAAGACGAGTCATAAGGCTAAAAATGGGGAAATTGGAGGAAAATGGTGGATTTGCTAAATGTACGTAAATGACGATGGTCGATTATGATATTATGAGTAATGTTAGGAATGTTAAGAGTTGAGATAAAGCATGAGAAAAGTAGTATGAACGAAGGAAGCGTTGTCCGACCTTCCTACAATTAGCGATACGTTCTTGTAGTTAGTTACTAATGCTGATCCAAATTCTCTTATGAAGGTAACGACGTGATATTGAAGAAGAGCAAGTGAGCGATAGTATAGCTAAACGACCAGGTATGTGAGGCTAGTCCCTTCTTCCTGATGGCATGAATCTTGTAGCACGAAATTCCTATTCTCTTCATGAGTTCTTATAGTCCGAAAGGCTAAGAGTCTAACTCCTTAATGTCTATATAAGATGAGGAATACGATATGATGATGCTAGTATAAAGACGATGTTAATTATCGCTTACACTCACCTTATGTACTAGTTCCTTCAAGGTGAGGCAGAGTATCAATAGTTGTTCCATAATGGAATCGGGGGATCACGACCTTACGTCACCCCGATAGAATAAAGTTGATCTTGAGCTTTATGCATGTATTACAATGAGATAAGTATTTTATGATGAGTATATTATTATTATGAGCATTTTATGATAAGCATGACATGAGCATTTCACACCGTGCCTAGTTGGCCGGGCAGTCACCGCTAAGGCGGGCAGCTATTCGGATACACCATGACCTTCGGGCATGGGCAGACACCACTAGTGGGCGGCATGAGATGGTACCCCGGACGCGGGAGGCCACGACGCGGGCTAATATTATTGATTTTCACACCGTTCCGACATGGACGGACAGCTTGCATATGATGCATATATGTTATGAGGATGAGTATGAGTAAGATGGCACGCATGATTTTCTTTATGCTTATCAGACAGATCCAGATATTTCATGTTGATGTGATCACTATATTGTAGATGTTTTCTTTCATTGTTTATGTTTCTCATACTCAGTACAACATTCGTACTGACGTCCTTTCTTCGGACGCTGTGTTCATGCCCACAGGTAGACAGAGAGGAGAGCTTGGCCCAGATCCTCAGTAGCATTCAGCTGATTGAAAGCACTCCATTGTCCGGAGGTGCTTAGGATTATCCTTTTGGTATATATATATGTATATTTTGGGCACGACGGAGTCTTGTTCCGTCCATGTATATACAGTATGTTAGTAGAGGCTCGTAGATACGCAGTGTGGGTTAGATGGTCTCACAAGATGTTTTCATATGCATGTATATTATTTTGATGGCCGAAAGGCAATTGTATATAAAGTATTTATGTTTGCTTAAATTATGATTTTCCTACAACTGGTATGTAAATTGATAAAAGAGTATTAATGAGCAAGATAAGTAGTAGAGTGAGCGGTGCTCGGTAACTAGTTCCGGGTACCCGTCGCGGCCCCTAACTGGGTCGTGACAGAAGTGGTATCAGAGCAGTTCGTTCTAGGAAGTGTCTACGAGCCGTGTCTAGTAGAGTCTTGTTTATGGTGTGTTGCGCGCCACGCTAATAAACAAGAGGCTACAGGGTATTTAGGAAAATGACCATCTTTCTTCTCATGAGATCGTGCGATAGAGCCATGTCTAGGATTATATTATTCCTAAAAGTGCGTTATGGTTTCAGAAAAATGCCGCCGAAAGGAAAAGCTACAGCTGCCCAGAA
This sequence comes from Lycium barbarum, assembly GCF_019175385.1. Lineage (NCBI taxonomy): Eukaryota > Viridiplantae > Streptophyta > Magnoliopsida > Solanales > Solanaceae > Lycium > Lycium barbarum. The sequence continues at coordinate 60,392,996 of NC_083345.1, read as the reverse complement.
AGGCAAAGCTACGACGAAGAAACGGGCAGAAAGGGAGCCTCCGGCGGAGGTAGAGGAAAGTGAATCGCAAAGTGAGGCCGCACCCAATGTAGAAGAACAGGGAGGAGCCTCAGCTCCGATTCCTCCACCAGGTGCCTCGGGTCAACAAGTGTCTGAGGCCATCCATTTATTGACCTAGTTGGTTGCCGTTCAGGCACAACGACAGAATGCGGGCACAAGTGATCGTTCTGCTAGTACAAGAGCCCGTGACTTCCTTACTCTAAATCCTCCAGAATTTTTCGGGTCAAAGCCGAATGAGGACCCACAAGGTTTTATCGATGAAATGCTGAGGACGTTAACACTTATGCATGCTTCTGAGACTGAATCTGTAGAGTTGGCTTCTTATAGACTCCGCGATGTGGCGGTGTTATGGTATAAGAATTGGGTGATAACAAGAGGAGAAAATGTTCCACCTCCCGTGTGGCAAGAGTTTGTAGATGCCTTTATTCGTCACTACTTGCCGTCTGAAGTCCGCCGAGCTAGAGCGGACAAGTTCCTGAACTTAAAGCAAAGGGGTATGAGCACCCGAGAGTATAGCATGCAATTCAACTCATTGGTCCGATATGCTCCGACTATGGTGGCTGACATGGGAGACAGAATCTATAGATTTGTGAGTGGGTTGGGGCCACATTTGTACAGAGATTGTTTGACGGCCTCCCTGCAAGACGGGATGGATATTTCTCGGATACAGGTTCACGCCCAGAATATTGAGGAGCGACAACAGCAGCAGAGAAGTGAGCGTGATAGTGACAGAAGTAGAAGACAAGGTAAGAGGGCTAGATCTATGGGAGAGAGCAGTGAGTATAGAGAGGGACCGAGACAGACACATCCCAGGCACTCAGGTCAGTCCGCAACTAGTGCGCCTTCCAGATTCTCAGACAGGAGGTTCGATCGCTCTTTTCAGTCAGGGCAGGGTCAGGGTTCAAGGGCCCCAAGTTCTCAGTATCAGGGAGATTTTAGTCAGAGAAGACCTCCAGTACCGCGGTGCAGTCAGTGTGGTAGGCTGCATTCAGGACAATGCTGTCAGTGTTCAGATGCTTGTTATGCTTGCGGGCAAGTTGGTCACATGATGAGAGATTGCCCCTCAGCAAGAGATAGAGTGGGGACTCAGCCTACAGGTTCAGCAGCGGGTTCTTCTTCAGCACGCCCGACAGCCCAGACCCCTCAGACTACAGCAGGTAGAGGCAGAGGTAGAGGGGGAGCATCTACTTCAGGTGCTGTTCAGCCCCGTGTGTATGCTTTAGCGGGGCGACAGGATCTTGAGTCTTCCCCAGACGTTGTCACAGGTACCTTAACTCTATTTTTCCGTGATGTATATGCTCCGATTGATTCGGGTTCTACCTTCTCATATATTACTCCGTATATCGCTGATTGTGTTGGGGTGAGACCTGAGCAAATTAAACCTTTCGAGGTATTCACTCCGGTTGGTGATCCCGTGATAGCGAGACAAGTATATAAGGACTGTGTAGTGGTTATATGTGATCGTCAGACGAGAGCTAATTTGATTGAACTTGAGATGATAGATTTCGATGTAATAATGGGTATGGATTGGTTGGCATCGTGCTATGCTGATGTTTGTTGCCGGACAAAAGTAGTTCGATTCCAATTTCTGGGAGAGCCTTCAGGACAAGATATGGTCACTACGAGTTTCGAGTAATGTCGTTCGGGTTGACGAATGCCCCGGCAGTGTTCATGAATTTGATGAATAATGTGTTCAGACCGTTCTTAGACCTTTTTGTGATAGTGTTTATCGACGATATCCTGGTATATTCTCGCACAGAATCAGAACATGCAGATCATCTAAGAATTGTTCTTGGTGTTCTTCGAGATCGGGAATAGTATGCAAAGTTTTCAAAGTGCGAGTTTTGGCTAAATTCTGTTGCATTCCTGGGTCATATTATTTCAGATGATGGTATCCGAGTCGACACTCAGAAAATAGAAGTTGTGAAGACTTGTCCAGGGCCTACGACGCCCACAGAAGTTCGTAGTTTCCTTGGGTTAGCAGGATATTATAGAAGATTTGTAGAGGGCTTCTCATCTATTTCAGCCCCGTTGACAAGGTTAACCCAGAAATCGGCTAAATTCCAGTGGAGTGATGCCTGTGAGCGTAGCTTTCAAGAGTTGAAAAACAGGTTGACCTCAGCACCAGTGCTAACACTTCCAGAAGGATCAGATGGCTACATAGTATATTGTGATGCCTCCGGTGTGGGATTAGGCTGTGTATTGATGCAGCATGGGAAAGTCATTGCATATGCCTCAAGACAGTTGCGAAAGAATGAACAGAATTATCCCACTCATGATCTTGAATTAGCCGCGGTCATTCATGCATTGAAAATATGGAGACACTACTTATATGGTGTGCACGTGGACATCTATACGGATCACAAAAGCCTTCAATATATTTTCAAACAGAAGGAGTTGAACCTGCGGCAAAGGCGATGGTTAGAATTACTGAAGGATTACGATGTGAACATTCTGTATCACCCAGGAAAGGCGAATGTAGTGGCAGATGCACTTAGCCGCCGATCGATGGGTAGTTTATGTGGATTTCCTTCGGAAAAGCGAGAAATGGTTCGTGAGGTCCATCGGTTGTCAAGTCTTGGCGTACGGCCAATTGATTCAGGAGATGCAGGTATTAGCGTTAATAACCCCACAATTTCATCATTGAATCTAGAAGTGAAGGAACGACAATATGAAGATCCTCAGTTAAGCCATTATCGAGATCTAGCTCATGAAAAGGGAAAGTCTCCATTCGAAGTTTCCATAGAAGGGGTCCTTAGATATCGAGGCAGGTTATGTGTACCAGATGTGGAAAACTTACGCCAACGAATTTTAGAGGAAGCACATTATTCCCGGTATTCTATTCATCCAGGTGCAACCAAGATGTACCACGACCTTAAGTTGCTATATTGGTGGGATGGCATGAAGCGAGACATAGCGGGGTTTGTATCCCAATGTTCAAATTGTCAGCAAGTGAAAGCCGAACATCAAAAGCCAGGAGGTTTGTTGCAAGCAATGGAAATTCCTACGTGGAAATGGGAAAAAATTAATATGGATTTTGTGGTAGGATTACCCCGTACGCGAGGGAAGTATGATTCTATATGGGCGATCGTGGACAGGCTCACAAAAGCAGCTCATTTTCTCCCCGTCAGGACTACGTATTCAGCGGAAGACTATGCTAAATTGTATCTCAAGGAGATTGTACGACTTCATGGTATTCCTTTGGCCATTATCACAGACAGAGGGGCACAGTTCACAGCCAAGTTCTGGAAGTCCTTTCAAGAAGGTCTAGTTACCCAAGTCAAGCTCAGCACGGCGTTCCATCCGCAGACCGACGGACAAGCCGAGCGCACTATTCAGACCTTAGAGGATATGCTACGGGAAGAAATGACTTGGGAAGCGGAAGAGAAGATGAAAATCAGATATCCGCATTTATTCCACTCCCTGGAAGAAACTCAAGAAGAAACGTCGACGATATACGGTATGTATACTTTAGTTTTAATGTTTTTGGTCGTGCGTGGCCGTGTATGTGTTGATATTGTGATATAGCCCTGTGAGGCGATGATATTATGGGTCGTTGTGGTAAATTAGTAGTTCCCAATTTACAAAGGGAACTCTGGCAAAATGTTTCTAGAATCCCCGAGTGTCGAGCATTCGAGGACGAATGTTCCAAAAGGGGGGAAGAATGTTACACCTCAGAAATTTCTCCGTACTTGTATGAAGAGTGGAACGATGAAAAGTTGAGTAAATGATGTTTTATTAAGTCGGGAATGGCTAATTAAGAAAATTTTGGAAGTAAGAAAGTCGCGGAAAATTTCCACCCAGTGGTCGTGTGTGGCACTATACGACCCGTAAAGTGATTTACGGACCGTATAGTGCAATCGTCTTTCATTGTGTCAAAAATCTCAAGTTTCTGTTAAGTATTGAGATGGTTAAAAACGACTCAGGATACGGCCCGTAAACTGGTTTACGGACCGTAAAATAGGTCGTACACCACCAGGTCCCTCAGCCAAGACTTTCTGTAAATGTTGATATGGTTAAATACGACCCAGTTTACGGCCCGTAAACTGGTTTACGGACCGTAAACCAGGTCGTAAACTGCCATGTCCAGAAGCCAAACTCTCTGTTTTTGAAACGCTTAAATACGACCACAGTGGACGACCCGTGAATCAAAATACGGTCCGTAAACTGCACTTTACGACCACTGTTCACCCGACGAGAATTCATTAAAGATCAGATTTTGGGATTATTAAAAGAGACTTAGACATCATGTTCTTCCATTATTCATCAACACAACTCAAGAGACCTCTAGAACTTTCCAAATATTTTCTCCACAAGAATTAAAGAGAATCACAAGGAACATCAAGATCAACACCACCAAACTTATGAAATCAAGTGTAAGAACACCATAAAAGATCATCCAGGTCAAGAAATCCCACAAAGGGTGGAACTAGGGTTTTGGATAAGTGAAGAATCTCAACTTAAGGATTGTTCAACCTTCATCCAAGGTAAGTTCTATGATTATTCCATATTGTTTGAAGTATTGGAAAGCTTAGACACTTGAAATGTAGAAGGACATAGAAATGGGTCATTATTGAGTGAATAGTGTTGTAAATGAATGCTAGTGGAATTGAACTGAGAATATCGGAGTGTTGTGAGTACAAATACATTATGAATGATGTTTACATCATGAAACAAACGTTAAACGCATGAAAACGCAAAGACGAGTCATAAGGCTAAAAATGGGGAAATTAGAGGAAAATGGTGGATTTGCTAAATGTACGTAAATGACGATGGTCGATTGTGATATTATGAGTAATGTTAGGAATGTTAAGGGTTGAGATAAAGCATGAGAAAAGTAGTATGAATGAAGGAAGCGTTGTCCGACTTTCCTACAATTAGCAATACGTTCTTGTAGTTAGTTACTAATGCTGATCCAAATTCTCTTATGAAGGTAACGACGTGATATTGAAGAAGAGCAAGTGAGCGATAGTATAGCTAAACGACCAGGTATGTGAGGATAGTCCCTTTTTCCTGATGGCATGAATCTTGTAGCACGAAATTCCTATTCTCTTCATGATTTCTTATAGTCCGAAAGGCTAAGAGTCTAACTCCTTAATGTCTATATAAGATGAGGAATACGATATGATGATGCTAGTATAATGACGATGTTAATTATCGCTTACACTCACCTTATGTACTAGTTCCTTCAAGGTGAGGCAGAGTATCAATAGTTGTTCCATAATGGAATCGGGGGATCACGACCTTACGTCACCCCGATAGAATAAAGTTGATCTTGAGCCTTATGCATGTATTACAATGAGATAAGTATTTTATGATGAGTATATTATTATTATGAGCATTTTATGATAAGCATGACATGAGCATTTCACACCGTGCCTAGTTGGCCGGGCAGTCACCGCCAAGGCGGGCAGCTATACGGATACATCATGACCTTCGGGCATGGGCAGACACCACTAGTGGGCTGCATGAGATGGTACCCCGGACGCGAGATGTCACGACCCAACCCCGTAGGCCGTGACTAGTGCCCGACTTGGACACTCATATTGCCGGTTAACTGTAATCATTTATAACTAGTATGTCATGAACTTATTTGTACAAAAAGGTATGGTGTTGTTTTAAAGCTGCCATTTTTTTATGTCATTGGCACCTGTCTCCTGAGGAGTTACAATTTTTAAACAACAACATATATCTTTCTACGCAAGCCGACAAGGCTGCCACGATATGCAACATACCAAACATACATATATATGCAAGCCGACAAGGTTTCCATTATGAATGGGTACGCCCCAAACATAAGTCATAGTCATACAACGCATCAACAACTACATACAGACCCACAAAAATGTCCACAAACCTCTAAGAGTAATGACTGTATCATATGGCAGAACAGGGCCCCGCCGTACCCAATTTAACACATATGAATACAACACAAGGGAGTTATACCACAAGCTAGCTCCGGAACAAAGGAGCGGTCCAAAATAGCTGAATAGGTACCCTAAGCTGACGGATCTCCAAAATAAGCGTCTGTACTTACGGGCATGAACGCAACCCCCCGAAGAAAGGGGGTCAGTACGGAGTATGTACTGAGTATGTAAAGCATGAAATATAGTAAATAGAAACATATCTGAAGTGAGTAGCATAAGATTCAGTACAAAGACCAAAAATCCCAAGACTTACTTGTCACATAATTCATCATAAGTTCTAGTAATCATAAAAAAGTAGTCATATCATATGTAAGTACATATGTATCGTGTCCCGCCCCTTTTGTAAGGGACTCGGTAAGTAAAATCATAGCCTCATAAACATAAACATATACACATATACACATATAAACTACCGCGGCCAAGTATCCAGCGGTCAATATCACACATATACACATATACACCTACCGCGGCCAAGTATCCAGCGGTCAATATCACACATACCGCGGTCAAGTATCCAGCGGCAACATCACACATACAAATACCGCGGCCAAGAATCCAGCGGCGATACCACACATATGCAATTCATCTTCGGTTCTTTTTTTTTTTTTTGAAATCTCATTACTAACTATAGCAAGGAACATCTCAGATTTTATGTACATGCGTACTTTAATCATGGTGTAACTTTGAGATCAAGTATGTCTCTAGTTGTGCAAATATTCAAGAGTAGGAACTTCTATGCATCATTCATTAGTCAATCATATAATAAACTCATGACAATAACATTACAGAATGAAAAGGATCACAAATCATGCTTGGAACTAGAGAGTAGAATTTACCCCAAGGTTCATATCATTTCATACTTACGTCTAGGACATGCCAAGAAAAGAAAGGAATAGGCCTTACATACCTTTAGCGTTTAGTCGTATAATAACTTGTACTTCCTGCCCAATGGTACTTATCCTATATCAAGATATCACAAGCTATGATTAGTTTACGAGGGAATTCGATACGTATTTTGACACTCACAATCCCTTTCTAACATTTAGACGACGTTTCGTTCGCATTCAAACCAACTAGTGCTACAAGCTAATATTGCTAGTCATTCTTTCATGTATCAATCCAAACTTCTATAAACATGATTTAAGGGACTTTGGACAGTCCATACATCATTCAAAACTTTCCCATACTCACGGCCAAACAGCACACACAACACTACAATTTCTATTTCGCAATTTTCCAACTTCAATTACAACGACAACAACACGTTTACAACATTACTTTTGCGATTATCGGAACTGTTTCAGCATCATATTTATTCTTATAACAGCCCACAAACCATTTCAATTTCAACTTGAATCATTAAGCTTCACTTTCACTACACGTTCATAGCAACAATCAATATTCAACATTCACTAATTTGCTTCTAACCTTAAAACAGTCCACTGTTTTGGACTGCTTGCATACTTCAATTTGATTTGTTTCTTTAACACCTAAATTCACATATTCAACATACATACAATATACCACAATGTTCATAACAACAACAATCAAAACTTGGCACAAAACAGTCCATAATTTCCCCTAAAACAGCCCCTTTACACGGCTTCAACACAACTATAACAACTTGATGATTTTCATCCATTCATCCAAACCACAACACATTCAATCCATTTCCAATACATGTACAAGGAGATTAAACATGATTCCATTAAAGCCTACAACACATGGCTCATTTAAACCTTTTAGAAAACAGTCCATTACCACAACATGTCCAAAACAGTCCAATAACATGTCCAAAACAGTCCCTAAACAATGTTCGGAATTCTTGCAAACATTTACGAACATACTAAGAAAACCACCGATGATTCTTACACATTATTTCATGCCTTCTTTTCATATATTTTCAGTAGGTTATGACCAGCTATCCACACGACAAATACAACATCAATTCATACACAACTAAACTACATCGTCATTTCTATAATCCATACAACAACTCACAAACGATTTTAGTTTCAACTCCAACCATTAAACACCTTCATTTCCATCATGAAATTCATGATAATAACAATAAAAATATCAAGTAAAAACAGTTCACTAACTCCCTCACAAAACAGTCCAATACCAACATACAACATCATAAACCAACTTCTACAATCTTTGTTCCTTTACATATGTTGACACCCATTCAATTCACCAACAATACATACAAAATGAAACCAACCATGGCTTCATCAACACTCACGGCTCACTCACTACTTCAACCACAACAACAATCCAACAACAACATGCATGAACTATACATTCAAATCGTTATGGAACACAAGAACAATAAGCATTCTTACCTTGTAACTAATTCCTTCAATCGGCTAGCCCCTCAAACTCTCTTCTTGAAATTTAACACTTGTTCTTGCTACCCCAATGAATGCTACACGTTATGATGCACCTATAATGGAGTTTAATTTCTTGGAAAACTGATTTTTGGAGCAATTTGGAGCAGCTCATTCTCGGCCAACTTGTAGCCGAGACCCTCTCTTTCTATGACTAAGTTTTCTAACTTTGTAAAATGAAGAAATGAGTTACTTAGTGGTGTATGAATCAGAATTGTGCCTTATATATTCCTTCCATGATTTGGACATGTGTCCCACTCAAGTTTTTGGGTCAATAATCTTTGACCATTTCACAATATGCACGGCTGAACATGGCTAAGAAAAGATGGGCAGATTTTTGTTCCCAATCCCACTTAGTACTCCATTTATCATTAGTTTAATCCCACTTTTCTATTAATTCTTCCATGCCAAACGAAATTTGTAGATAATTTGTAACTTGAAACAAAATTGGAAGTTAAAATCTCCACTTTGTACCCTAAACTAATCTTGTCTTAACTTGTCGCGTTTATTTTAAAACGTCCAATGTATGAAAATTACGGGATGTAACGTCCTCTCCCCCTTTTGAACATTCGTCCCCGAATGTCAAACTAACCATACGGGTCTTACAACCAGTTCGGGGGAGTTTCTTTTACAGTTACTTCAAACAGTTCATACATCAATTAACATAATCAATTAAAGAGTCGAAATTACCTGTACCGGCGTCTGGTGGCGCCTCCTGATCCTGTCCACGGGTCAACGCATAAAGGCGGTTCTGTGGACCGCCAAAACTGGGGGCTCCGCCACGGCCTCTGCCATGGCCTGCTGGAGTCGGCGTGCCCGCCCCATCGGACGCATAGCTACGGGAGGTGAAGACGAACCGGCAACTGACCCGGTAGACTGAGCTGCTCCCCCTGTACTGCCCCTGAGTGGACAATCTCTCTTAAAGTGGCCCTGCTGGCCACAGGTAAAGCAAGCACCTGTGGCACGATGACATTCTCTCCCCGGATGGCGTACCCTACAGTGAGGGCATCGGGGTAGGGGCGGCCTCCACTGGCTGGAACCTAGGTCCATCTGTGAGCCCGAAGCCCGGGAGCTTTGACCTGTCTCTAAATACCCCGCACCATCTGGGCTCCAACCGGTGAATTGTAGAGGTGTACTCTGTGCTGGCTGGGGAGGGTATCTGCTCTGCTGCTGCTGAGGCTGTCTGCCTCGCGACTCCCCAGAATATCCTGCGGTCCTGGACCTCTTGGGCTGACCCCTGTCATAATCCCTGTCAGGCTGACGCCCTCGGTGCCGATCCTCCATACTTTGGGCGTGGGCCTGTAAACGAGCAATGGTCATCCCTGTCTGGGCCGCTAACACAGTGCAACTATCCATCAAGTACGAGTCCAGCCCTATCACATACCGATGTACCCGGTCAGTCATATCAGCTACATAAGCAGGCGCGTATCTAGCCAGCGAATCAAACTCCAAACTATACTCCCGGACACTCCTGCCCCTCTGCTTCAATAGCAGGAATCTGTCTACCCTGGCCCGCCTCATCTCCGGAGGCAGAAAATGGGCAAGAAAAGCCTCAGTAAATTCATCCCATACCGCTGGGGGAGCACCCTCACCCCTAGACAGCTACCAAGACTCATACCAATTAGCTGCCACGTCGTGTAACCGATATGACGCCAGATCAACCGACTCTATCTCAGTGGAACTAATCAATCGCAGGGTACGCTGCATCTGTCGAATGAACTCCTGAGGGTCCTCTGTGGGCTTTGACCCAAAAAACTCTGGTGGGCTACAAAGTAGAAAATCACGAGGCCTCTGACTATCGCATCGGTCAACACGATCATCCCCTACTCCCCGTCTGTGGGTCTGCCCCGCTACCAACTGAGTCAATAACTGAACTACTTCTCGCAGGGTCCCATCATCCGCCCTTGGCTGGGGAGCTGGAGGTACAGGTACTGGTGCCGCGGGAGCTGGCGGTGGATCCGCCCCCCGTGCTGCAGCCGTGGCTGCTCCAAATCCCTCAGATACTGGTGGCGTAGCAGAGCTGGCTGTCGAAGGCACAACATCAGGCTCAATCTGGGCACGAGCCCTAGTAGTCACCTGAGTTCGGCTTGTCTCACCTACCGCTGTAGACTTGCCCTTCTGGGCAGCTGTGGCCTTCCTCGGAGGCATCGCTGAAAATATAAGAATTCGTCAGAGAAGAATCATCCTGATAACACAGCTCTATCGCACGATCTAAGATCAGAAGAAAAGATAACACCCTAAATGCCCTGTAGCCTCCTGTTCATAGATGTGGTGCACAACACACCGATAAACAAGACTCTACTAGACACGGTCTGTAGACACTCCAAGGACGAACTGCTCTGATACCACTTCTGTCACGACCCAACCCCGTAAGTCGTGACTAGTGCCCGACTTGGACACTCATATTGCCGGTTAACTGTAATCATTTATAACTAGTATGTCATGAACTTATTTGTATAAAAAGGTATGGTGTTGTTTTAAAGCTGTCATTTTTTTTTATGTCATTGGCACCTGTCTCCTGAGGAGTTACAATTTTTAAACAACAACATATATCTTTCTACGCAAGCCGACAAGGCTGCCACGATATGCAACATACCAAACATACATATATATGCAAGCCGACAAGGTTGCCATTACGAATGGGTACGCCCCAAACATAAGTCATAGTCATACAACGCATCAACAACTACATACAGACCCACAAAAATGTCCACAAACCTCTAAGAGTAATGACTGTATCATATGGCGGAACAGGGCCCCGCCGTACCCAATTTAACACATATGAATACAACACAAGGGAGTTATACCACAAGCTAGCTCCGGAACAAAGGAGCGGTCCAAAATAGCTGAATAGGTACCCTAAGCTGACGGATCTCCAAAATAAGCATCTGTATCTGCGGGCATGAACGCAGCCCCCCGAAGAAAGGGGGTCAGTACGGAGTATGTACTGAGTATGTAAAGCATGAAATATAGTAAATAGAAACATATCTGAAGTGAGTAGCATAAGATTCAGTACAAAGACCAAAAATCCCAAGACTTACTTGTCACATAATTCATCATAAGTTCTAGTAATCATAACAAGGTAGTCATATCATATGTAAGTACATATGTATCGTGTCCCGCCCCTTTTGTAAGGGACTCGGTAAGTAAAATCATAGCCTCATAAACATAAACATATACACATATACACATATACACTACCGCGGCCAAGTATCCAGCGGTCAATATCACACATACCGCGGTCAAGTATCCAGCGGCAACATCACACATACAAATACCGCGGCCAAGAATCCAGCGGCGATACCACACATATGCAATTCATCTTCGGTTCTTTTTTTTTTTTTTTGAAATCTCATTACTAACTATAGCAAGGAACATCTCAGATTTTATGTACATGCGTACTTTAATCATGGTGTAACTTTGAGATCAAGTATGTCTCTAGTTGTGCAAATATTCAAGAGTAGGAACTTCTATGCATCATTCATTAGTCAATCATATAATAAACTCATGACAATAACATTACAGAATGAAAAGGATGACAAATCATGCTTGGAACTAGAGAGTAGAATTTACCCCAAGGTTCATATCATTTCATACTTACGTCTAGGACATGCCAAGAAAAGAAAGGAATAGGCCTTACATACCTTTAGCGTTTAGTCGTATAATAACTTGTACTTCCTGCCCAATGGTACTTATCCTATATCAAGATATCACAAGCTATGATTATTTTACGAGGGAATTCGATACGTATTTTGACACTCACAATCCCTTTCTAACATTTAGACGACGTTTCGTTCGCATTCAAACCAACTAGTGCTACAAGCTAATATTGCTAGTCATTCTTTCATGTATCAATCCAAACTTGTATAAACATGATTTAAGGGACTTTGGACAGTCCATACATCATTCAAAACTTTCCCATACTCACGGCCAAACAGCACACACAACACTACAATTTCTATTTCGCAATTTTCCAACTTCAATTACAACGACAACAACACGTTTACAACATTACTTATGCGATTAGCGGAACTGTTTCAGCATCATATTTATTCTTATAACAGCCCACAAACCATTTCAATTTCAACTTGAATCATTAAGCTTCACTTTCACTACACGTTCATAGCAACAATCAATATTCAACATTCACTAATTTGCTTCTAACCTTAAAACAGTCCACTGTTTTGGACTGCTTGCATACTTCAATTTGATTTGTTTCTTTAACACCTAAATTCACATATTCAACATACATACAATATACCACAATGTTCATAACAACAACAATCAAAACTTGGCACAAAACAGTCCATAATTTCCCCTAAAACAGCCCCTTTACACGGCTTCAACACAACTATAACAACTTGATGATTTTCATCCATTCATCCAAACCACAACACATTCAATCCATTTCCAATACATGTACAAGGAGATTAAACATGATTCCATTAAAGCCTACAACACATGGCTCATTTAAACTTTTTAGAAAACAGTCCATTACCACAACATGTCCAAAACAGTCCAATAACATGTCCAAAACAGTCCCTAAACAATGTTCGGAATTCTTGCAAACATTTACGAACATACTAAGCAAACCACCTATGATTCTTACACATTATTTCATGCCTTCTTTTCATATATTTTCAGTAGGTTATGACCAGCTATCCACACGACAAATACAACATCAATTCATACACAACTAAACTACATCGTCATTTCTATAATCCATACAACAACTCACAAACGATTTTAGTTTCAACTCCAACCATTAAACACCTTCATTTCCATCATGAAATTCATGATAATAACAATAAAAATATCAAGTAAAAACAGTTCACTAACTCCCTCACAAAACAGTCCAATACCAACATACAACATCATAAACCAACTTCTACAATCTTTGTTCCTTTACATATGTTGACACCCATTCAATTCACCAACAATACATACAAAATGAAACCAACCATGGCTTCATCAACACTCACGGCTCACTCACTACTTCAACCACAACAACAATCCAACAACAACATGCATGAACTATACATTCAAATCGTTATGGAACACAAGAACAATAAGCATTCTTACCTTGTAACTAATTCCTTCAATCGGCTAGCCCCTCAAACTCTCTTCTTGAAATTTAACACTTGTTCTTGCTACCCCAATGAATGCTACACGTTATGATGCACCTATAATGGAGTTTAATTGCTTGGAAAACTGATTTTTGGAGCAATTTGGAGCAGCTCATTCTCGGCCAACTTGTAGCCGAGACCCTCTCTTTCTATGACTAAGTTTTCTAACTTTGTAAAATGAAGAAATGAGTTACTTAGTGGTGTATGAATCAGAATTTTGCCTTATATATTCCTTCCATGATTTGGACATGTGTCCCACTCAATTTTTTGGGTCAATAATCTTTGACCATTTCACAATATGCACGGCTGAACATGGCTAAGAAAAGATGGGCAGATTTTTGTTCCCAATCCCACTTAGTACTCCATTTATCATTAGTTTAATCCCACTTTTCTATTAATTCTTCCATGCCAAACGAAATTTGTAGATAATTTGTAACTTGAAACAAAATTGGAAGTTAAAATCTCCACTTTGTACCCTAAACTAATCTTGTCTTAACTTGTCGCGTTTATTTTAAAACTTCCAATGTATGAAAATTACGGGATGTAACGTCCTCTCCCCCTTTTGAACATTCGTCCCCGAATGTCAAACTAACCATACGGGTCTTACAACCAGTTCGGGGGAGTTTCTTTTACAGTTACTTCAAACAGTTCATACATCAATTAACATGATCAATTAAAGAGTCGAAATTACCTGTACCGGCGTCTGGTGGCGCCTCCTGATCCTGTCCACGGGTCAACGCATAAAGGCGGTTCGATGGACCGCCAAAACTGGGGGCTCCGCCACGGCCTCTGCCATGGCCTGCTGGAGTCGGCGTGCCCCGCCCCATCGGACGCATAGCTACGGGAGGTGAAGACGAACCGGCAACTGACCCGGTAGACTGAGCTGCTCCCCCTGTACTGCCCCTGAGTGGACAATCTCTCTTAAAGTGGCCCTGCTGGCCACAGGTAAAGCAAGCACCTGTGGCACGATGACATTCTCTCCCCGGATGGCGTACCCTACAGTGAGGGCATCGGGGTAGGGGCGGCCTCCACTGGCTGGAACCTAGGTCCATCTGTGAGCCCGAAGCCCGGGAGCTTTGACCTTTCTCTAAATACCCCGCACCATCTGGGCTCCAACCGGTGAATTGTAGAGGTGTACTCTGTGCTGGCTGGGGAGGGTATCTGCTCTGCTGCTGCTGAGGCTGTCTGCCTCGCGACTCCCCAGAATATCCTGCGGTCCTGGACCTCTTGGGCTGACCCCTGTCATAATCCCTGTCAGGCTGACGCCCTCGGTGCCGATCCTCCATACTTTGGGCGTGGGCCTGTAAACGAGCAATGGTCATCCCTATCTGGGCCGCTAATACAGTGCAACAATCCATCAAGTACGGGTCCAGCCCTATCACATACCGATGTACCCGGTCAGTCATATCAGCTACATAAGCAGGCGCGTATCTAGCCAGCGAATCAAACTCCAAACTATACTCCCGGACACTCCTGCCCCTCTGCTTCAATAGCAGGAATCTGTCTACCCTGGCCCGCCTCATCTCCGGAGGCAGAAAATGGGCAAGAAAAGCCTCAGTAAATTCATCCCATACCGCTGGGGGAGCACCCTCACCCCTAGACAGCTACCAAGACTCATACCAATTAGCTGCCACGTCGTGTAACCGATATGACGCCAGTTCAACCGACTCTGTCTCAGTGGAACTAATCAATCGCAGGGTACGCTGCATCTGTCGAATGAACTCCTGAGGGTCCTCTGTGGGCTTTGACCCAAAAAACTCTGGTGGGCTACAAAGTAGAAAATCACGAGCCCTCTGACTATCGCGTCGGTCAACACGATCATCCCCTACTCCCCGTCTGTGGGTCTGCCCCGCTACCAACTGAGTCAATAACTGAACTGATTCTCGCAGTGTCCCATCATCCGCCCTTGGCTGGGGGGCTGGAGGTACAGGTACTGGTGCCGCGGGAGCTGGCGGTGGATCCGCCCCCCGTGCTGCAGCCGTGGCTGCTCCAAATACCTCAGATACAGGTGGCGTAGCAGAGCTGGCTGTCGAAGGCACAATATCAGGCTCAATCTGGGCACGAGCCCTAGTAGTCACCTGAGTTCGGCTTGTCTCACCTACCGCTGTAGACTTGCCCTTCTGGGCAGCTGTGGCCTTCCTCGGAGGCATCGCTGAAAATATAAGAATTCGTTAGAGAAGAATCATCCTGATAACACAACTCTATCGCACGATCTAAGATCAGAAGAAAACATAACACCCTAAATGCCCTGTAGCCTCCTGTTCATAGATGTGGTGCACAACACACCGATAAACAAGACTCTACTAGACACGGTCTGTAGACACTCCAAGGACGAACTGCTCTGATACCACTTCTGTCACGACCCAACCCCGTAAGCCGTGACTAGTGCCCGACTTGGACACTCATATTGCCGGTTAACTGTAATCATTTATAACTAGTATGTCATGAACTTATTTGTATAAAAAGGTATGGTGTTGTTTTAAAGCTGTCATTTTTTTTTATGTCATTGGCACCTGTCTCCTGAGGAGTTACAATTTTTAAACAACAACATATATCTTTCTACGCAAGCCGACAAGGCTGCCACGATATGCAACATACCAAACATACATATATATGCAAGCCGACAAGGTTGCCATTACGAATGGGTACGCCCCAAACATAATTCATAGTCATACAACGCATCAACAACTACATACAGACCCCCAAAAATGTCCACAAACCTCTAAGAGTAATGACTGTATCATATGGCGGAACAGGGCCCCGCCGTACCCAATTTAACACATATGAATACAACACATGGGAGTTATACCACAAGCTAGCTCCGAAACAAAGGAGCGGTCCAAAATAGCTGAATAGGTACCCTAAGCTGACGGATCTCCAAAATAAGCATCTGTACCTGCGGGCATGAACGCAGCCCCCCGAAGAAAGGGGGTCAGTACGGAGTATGTACTGAGTATGTAAAGCATGAAATATAGTAAATAGAAACATATCTGAAGTGAGTAGCATAAGATTCAGTACAAAGACCAAAAATCCCAAGACTTACTTGTCACATAATTCATGATAAGTTCTAGTAATCATAACAAGGTAGTCATATCATATGTAAGTACATATGTATCGTGTCCCGCCCCTTTTGTAAGGGACTCGGTAAGTAAAATCATAGCCTCATAAACATAAACATATACACATATACACATATACACTACCGCGGCCAAGTATCCAGCGGTCAATATCACACATATACACATATACACCTACCGCGGCCAAGTATCCAGCGGTCAATATCACACATACCGCGGTCAAGTATCCAGCGGCAACATCACACATACAAATACAGCGGCCAAGAATCCAGCGGCGATACCACACATATGCAATTCATCTTCGGTTCTCTTTTTCTTTTTTTTGAAATCTCATTACTAACTATAGCAAGGAACATCTCAGATTTTATGTACATGCGTAATTTAATCATGGTGTAACTTTGAGATCAAGTATGTCTCTAGTTGTGCAAATATTCAAGAGTAGGAACTTCTATGCATCATTCATTAGTCAATCATATAATAAACTCATGACAATAACATTATAGAATGAAAAGGATCACAAATCATGCTTGGAACTAGAGAGTAGAATTTACCCCAAGGTTCATATCATTTCATACTTACGTCTAGGACATGCCAAGAAAAGAAAGGAATAGGCCTTACATACCTTTAGCGTTTAGTCGTATAATAACTTGTACTTCCTGCCCAATGGTACTTATCCTATATCAATATATCACAAGCTATGATTAGTTTACGAGGGAATTCGATACGTATTTTGACACTCACAATCCCTTTCTAACATTTAGACGACGTTTCGTTCGCATTCAAACCAACTAGTGCTACAAGCTAATATTGCTAGTCATTCTTTCATGTATCAATCCAAACTTGTATAAACATGATTTAAGGTACTTTGGAAAGTCCATACATCATTCAAAACTTTCCCATAATCACGGCCAAACAGCACACACAACACTACAATTTCTATTTCGCAATTTTCCAACTTCAATTACAACGACAACAACACGTTTACAACATTACTTATGCGATTATCGGAACTGTTTCAGCATCATATTTATTCTTATAACATCCCACAAACCATTTCAATTTCAACTTGAATCATTAAGCTTCACTTTCACTACACGTTCATAGCAACAATCAATATTCAACATTCACTAATTTGCTTCTAACCTTAAAACAGTCCACTGTTTTGGACTGCTTGCATACTTCAATTTGATTTGTTTCTTTAACACCTAAATTCACATATTCAACATACATACAATATACCACAATGTTCATAACAACAACAATCAAAACTTGGCACAAAACAGTCCATAATTTCCCCTAAAACAGCCCCTTTACACGGCTTCAACACAACTATAACAACTTGATGATTTTCATCCATTCATCCAAACCACAACACATTCAATCCATTTCCAATACATGTACAAGGAGATTAAACATGATTCCATTAAAGCCTACAACACATGGCTCATTTAAACTTTTTAGAAAACAGTCCATTACCACAACATGTCCAAAACAGTCCAATAACATGTCCAAAACAGTCCCTAAACAATGTTCGGAATTCTTGCAAACATTTACGAACATACTAAGCCAACCACCTATGATTCTTACACATTATTTCATGCCTTCTTTTCATATATTTTCAGTAGGTTATGACCAGCTATCCACACGACAAATACAACATCAATTCATACACAACTAAACTACATCGTCATTTCTATAATCCATACAACAACTCACAAACGATTTTAGTTTCAACTCCAACCATTAAACACCTTCATTTCCATCATGAAATTCATGATAATAACAATAAAAATATCAAGTAAAAACAGTTCACTAACTCCCTCACAAAACAGTCCAATACCAACATACAACATCATAAACCAACTTCTACAATCTTTGTTCCTTTACATATGTTGACACCCATTCAATTCACCAACAATACATACAAAATGAAACCAACCATGTAGATAATTTGTAACTTGAAACAAAATTGGAAGTTAAAATCTCCACTTTGTACCCTAAACTAATCTTGTCTTAACTTGTCGCGTTTATTTTAAAACGTCCAATGTATGAAAATTACGGGATGTAACACGGGAGGCTTAGACGCGGGCTAATATTATTGATTTTCACACCGTTCCGACATAGACGGACAGCTTGCATATGATGCATATTTGTTATGAGGATGAGTATGAGTAAGATGGCACGCATGATTTCCTTTATGATTATCAGACAGATCCAGATATTTCATGTTGATGTGATCACTATATTGTTGATGTTTTCTTTCATTGTTTATGCTTCTCATACTCAGTACAACATTCGTACTGACGTCCTTTCTTCGGACGCTGTGTTCATGCCCACAGGTAGACAGAGAGGAGAGCTTGACCCAGATCCTCAGTAGCAGTCAGCTGGTTGAAAGCACTCCATTGTCCGGAGGTGCTTAGGATTATCCTTTTGGTATATATATATGTATATTTTGGGCACGACGGAGTCTTGTTCCGTCCATGTATATACAGTATGTTAGTAGAGGCTCGTAGATACGCAGTGTGGGTTAGATGGTCTCACAAGACGTTTTCATATGCATGTATATTATTTTGATGGCCGAAAGGCAATTGTATATAAAGTATTTATGTTTGCTTAAATTATGATTTTCCTACAACTGGTATGTAAATTGATAAAAGAGTATTAATGAGCAAGATAAGTAGTAGAGTGAGCGATGCTCGGTAACTAGTTCCGGGTACCCGTCGCGGCCCCTAACTGGGTCGTGACAATAAGAGTCTTCAATACATCTTCAAGCAGAAAGAGTTATATTTGCGGCAACGACGATGGTTGGAATTGCTCCAAGACTACGATGTTGATATTTTGTATCACCCCGGAAAGGCAAATGTTGTAGCTGATGCTCTTAGCCGTAGGTCGATGGGAAGTCTAAGTGATGTACGACCAGAAAAGAAAGAGATGGCCTGTGAGCTGCAACAGTTAGCTAGACTAGGAGTCCGAGTGGTGGACTCAGGTAGCAGCAGAGATACTATTAAGAATTCGGCAGTCTCGTCGCTAGTAGCGGAAGTGAAAGAGCGACAATATGAGGATCCTATGCTAATGCAGTACAGAGATACACTCCCTCAGAAGAAGGAGTCATTCTTTGATATTTCAGGAGACGGAGTTCTCCGATGTTGTCACGACCCGGCTAGGGGCCGCGACGAGTACCCGGTGCTACCCCACCCGAGCACCCCGTTATCGTACATAACATAACATCTAGGTGAGCCATAAGTCAGTTCGTGCTTTTCTTATCGTTAATCATATTGATCCCATTAGACGACCATCATCATTTAACATATCATAGGAATCTGTGCCACATCATAAGTACAAGGCCGACGTGGCCAACATAAGATATACAAAACATGGGCCGACATGGCCGAACATCTCTACCCACATACACATGACTACGAGCCTCTAAGAGTATGACATATCGTATGAGCGGGACAGGACCCCGCTATGCCCATAATTATATACACAAAAGATTAAGTACCCAAAAGCTACGGCTCTGAAAGAAATGGAGCTCTGCTATGCAATCTCCGAACAAGCAGCTATGGATCAAGTCTGTCTCCCTGTGCACCTGCGGGCATGACGCTGCGTCCACAAACAAAAGGACGTCAGTACGAAGAATGTACTGAGTATGTAAAGCATGATCAACATCAATATAGAAGCATAATAGATATCATATGAAATAGCATAGGAGGGGAGACAGTAATATCATCATCATAGTACTTACCTGCCTTTCGTAGGACTTTCCATTTTTCATACGTATTAGTACACCTACGTCATCATCCGTATCCCATAATAGTACTCGTACCATACTTATGCTCATATTCGTATACATGTCCTTATTCGTATTCTTATACATAGTCTTTTCACATTCATATTCATATTATATACATAGCTATACACGTATATACATACATAGCGTGCCCGACCATAAGGGTCGGTGTTTCATACGTACTTAGCCACCCAAGGCTCAATGTTATTTCTACCTGCCCCTACCAAGGCTTCAGGGTTATCCGTACCATCTGTAAACGTGCGCGCGCGTTTCGTAATCGTATACATACTTCATACATATTCATATACATATATTCTACCCGGCGTTATAAGCTCGGGGTTCATTATAGCCCTTCATAGGCACATATAAGTATAATAGCTCGTAGGCACCTTTTGCATCATTTTTGATATCATTATCATTACTAACCTCATCGTTATCGTTACATCTACATTATGGACTTACTCGTCATACGAGGAACATAGTATAATCATAGTACATATCAAGGGTCGTGAGCTTATGAGCTCGGAATGTCAACCATGTGAAGACAACATACTCATATAGAGGAATTAGGAATTTGGCCAAGAACCATGCCTTATGAAAGAAGGGTTAGCCTTACATACCTTTCTGTCGAACTATTATACACTTGCACGTTCCCTTCCAATGCTAGCATTTATACCTTCATTAATATCATAACAATGGCCATTAGTCATTCACATTATCCACATTATCTAGATTCCTCAATTTGCCTCCAATTCACCCACATTCATGGGCATAACACCCATCTTCGTCCATTCGTCTAAAGTGTTTAGTTCATGATCTTAATACCATTTATAACACATTCATATCACAACACAACAACATTCATAACTCAATTCAAACTATTTCTCAAAATGTCACTATTCATCATTCATGACCTAGTTGACCACATTTTCTACAATCCATGTATTTTAATTCTCCAATACCTTAAACATCTTGTAAAAATCATGAATCTTACCTTAGAAATTGTAGGAACAAGCTTTGGTTGATAATACTCTTCTTTGAGCAAAACCCTAGTTTTTCTCAATTTGGATTTCTTGACTTGGATGATCCTTGATGATTCCCTTATCCTTCATTCACTTGTCTTAATGTTATTGATGGCTTATAATCCTTGAAAACTCATATAATAAATGTAGAGAGAAGTTTTAGAGAGAAGTGGTGTAATGTTGTAATGAAATAAAATAAGTCTTGATCCTCATATTTAATGAATTGGAAAATCTGTGCTGGGTGAAAAGTGGTCGTCCATGGAGGTTTGCAGACCGTATTCCACTATACGGCTCATCCTCCATAGGCGTATTTAGCCATTTCCAGAACCAGAAGCTGGGCTGCCTTCATGGTGGTTTACGACCATGGTTTACGGGCCGTAAATCATTTTACGGTCCGTCCACCAGGTCGTATTTAACCATTTCCCCGGCTGGCAGAAAGTTGATGTTTGGCATGCCAGTTTACGACCTAGCAGTTTACGGACCGTATACCAGTTTACGATCCGTATTTTGCAATATACGACCACTGGGCAGAAAGCTGAAGCTTTTGCATGGCAGTTTACGACTGCCAGTTTACGGACCGTATTGCACTTTACGGTCCGTATTTTGCAATTACGACCACTGGGTAGTTTTGCCAACTTTCAATTTTTCTCATTTCTCGACTTTTCATTCTAATCATCCACATCCCTTTACATACATCTCCCATGAAACATTATACACTCGCACTCCTCACACATATCATTAGTTCATTTACTTGCGTACCAACGGGAAATTTTCTGAGGTGTAACATTCTACCACCTTAGGAACATTCGTCCTCGAATGTTAAAGGCTTGGGGAATTCTATAAAAATTTCGCCAGAGTTTCCTCTGTAATGTGGCACTACCACCCTGCCACAACAACCCACAATAACAATGCCTCACAGGGCAATAATACAACGACACTAGAAATTTGGCCACACACGACCTGAATGTATAAAAGGGAAAACATACATACCTTATGATTTTGACGTCTCATCTTGGACTCCTCCCAAGGGCTGAAATAAATGTGGGTATTTGGATCGCATATTCTCTTCCTCTTCCCATGTCATTTCCTCTCGATTGTTATTTCTCCACAGAACTTTAATTGAGGCCACTTCTTTGTTTCTAAGCCTCCGTACTTGCCTATCTAATATGGCTGTCACGACCCAACTCCGTGGGCCGCGACCAGTGCCCTAGCTGGGCACCTATACGTACCCGATACCCAATTTAGCATATTATCAAAATAATGTAATATAATAGCAACATTAGTGGATGCTACAGAATTTAGCAGAAAAGCAGACTTGGCACACAGAAGCCGATAAGGCTGTCATAAAACCAAAACATCCCAAACATATGTACAGAACCCACACAGATGTATCCACAGACTTCTACAGAACATATCATAATCATAAGAAGGGACAGGGCCCCGTCATACCCTGAACAAAGTACACATCCAGATAGCAGTGACAGACTGTACCAAAAGATGGGCTCTGTAGAAGAGAGCGCCCCAAAATAGCAGAAATGGGATCCTAAACTTGCGGATCAGCAAACCTGTCGTCTGTACCTGCGCGGCATGAAAACGCAGCCCCCGAAGAAAGGGGGTCAGTACAAAATATGTACTGAATATGTAAAGCGGAATCACAGAAGTCAAATCATAATGATTACAGAAAATGGGTACAAAATCCAGAGTGTCAAATGCATATTTCCAAATCAGACAGAATGTGTACAGAAACATATGTCATATCATATTCGATCCCTGCCACGGGACTCGACAGACAGAACGTGGTCACCCTCCCGACACTGGTGCCACAATACAGAGGAATCAGAAAAGGGGGCGTGGCCCCGTATCATAAAATGTCATATCAGAATGGCCATAACAGATCAGATCAGAATAGGCGGACATGGCACATCATACTCCACAGACCCATGTACGCGTATACCTGCCCCCTCACATCGGGGTGCGGCGAACAATGCAGAGAATTACGCTTGACGACATATCCTGGCCCGGGCTCAGTGTGGGAAACATTGGGACATCCACGAATGGAGTAGTGAGAGACTAATGCAATTTAAAAATATAATAAATGTTTTCAAAGACTCGATGAAGCGTATCAAAGACAAACAAATCCAATGGGGTCGGACGGAATCATAATAAATGTATTTCGGATATCATAATAAATTACAGAAGTATAACTTTCCCGAAGTCATTCCGAGTGTCAAAATAATTTATAATATTTAACAGAATATTTAAAATAATATTCGTTAAGCGATTAGTAGGGTAATTAAAACATTTCTTTCAAAAATCGCTTAAAAAGGAAGCTTTAACACATTAGGGGCAAAAACGTAAATAGTGGGCCCGCCTCAGAACAAATAAGGTGGCGGGCTCAAATTGTGCCCTCTAAACATATAATATCATCTACGAAGGTTATACAGACATTCTATGACTTTCTGAGTAACTTAGAGCACAATTGCATAATTTCAGAAAAAGCGTATCAAAATGGTTCAATTCTACTGAAGGAAAAACTGAAATTTTGTCTTGCGAATTCCGAGGGCCAAGAGGTCCTTCGAGGCCCGGATCCGACCCTAATACACTAAGGGCATGCCAAGGGAAGAATTGGGTTTGCTTTACATACCTTTCACGCTCCTTAAGCCTTTCCAAACTCACTTCCCGTTTCGTCGAAAAACTGCAATTGGTCAAGTTTACCAATTGTAAGCTATGAATACCAAAGTTTCAACTTAATGCATATTTGGCTACCGAAATTTCGGTAGCACTTCCCCTATACATATAGCACCCCGAGAATTCAACTCGGCTAGAAATCATCAACAACAACCCAAACGACAACATCAATATCAACAATGAACATTAAAAACATAAATATCCTTCAACTAGTTATTTTTCTCACAAGTTGACATAATCTTCAATTCAACCCAACTTTCAACTAAGATCAATAATTTCACATTCAACAACAATCATGATCATCACCATATAGTTCTAGAAACATTTCATATCGTTTTCCTCAAGATATACACTCGATATACATAATATACAACTTTCCGCCAAAGTCATAACTTATGCAAAACATCAAATCTTTGGCATACAACTTCATAACAAGTTTCCAACTTCCAAATTCATCAATGATCATCACTATTAGCAACCAAACAACTTCATTTCCTTAATGTCGGAAAATCATACTAAAACGACATAAGTTTCTACATTCCAATTCAATACAAACTTATATCATTCTAACTTCATTTACATTACAAACATCACAACAACACTTTAACACACTAAAAAACTCAATTCCTTTCTATCCCAAACCATATACACCCTACGGCCATATGCCTATTTTTTCCAATATCAGCTAAATTCATCCAACTTTCAATTCCCATATGCATTTCATCACAATCACAACTAGAATATAACATAAATTCAACACATTGTGGCTATACAATTGTGCATACCCACGGCTACACACCTACAACACACACCCACTTTGCAAACTTCCATTTTTCCATACAATCAACACATTTCTATATACTACAACACAATCAAAACTTCATAACACAACAAAAAGGTAGAAATTCTTACCTTTTCTTCAAGTCTTCTTCACTTGGAGATGTGATCACTTTGGTGATTCTAATGCTCCCCACTCCAATCCAACTATACCAAGTTACAAAGGAACCTTAACTTAGTAGGAAAACCACAAAAGAAAAATTTTAGGAGCAAGATTTTTGGTGGTGAATTTTTGCACCTCAAACCCGAAATGGTCTTCTTTTTTTGCTCTTGTTTTGCTCTTCTTTCTCTTCTAAGTCTCTTGAACCTTCTAAGGGATATTGATCCCTTTATAATTAATTATCACATGGAAATACTCATTAAAGCCATGGGTTGGGCCTCACTTGTCCGGCCACCCCTTAAACATTGGGCCTAAATTTTTTTTTTTTGGGCCAACTCGGTTGGTCCCGAGTTGGGCCTAGCCCACTGACCTTTCGACCTTAAAACGTTCATAACTCCTTGTACCGACGTCACCTGGGAACCCACGACCTATGGATTGAAAGCTAATTCAATTATCTACAACTTCTATTTCAAGGTATTTTCGAAATTCCAAACTTACAATACAGTTTTTTGCCCCCCAAAGTCAGGTCACCCGAAAACGTTTTCTTAAAAATATACGTTTTCCACTTTTATTTGGTCCAAAGGTACTTCATGAGTTGTGTTTAACTTTACATATGTGAATCATATGACTTTTCAGATGTTCCAAAAAAAATCTCGGTGTGTGGGCCCCACCCCAGCAGATGCTCCGAGGTTCAAAAATACGGGATATAACATCCTCCCCCCCTTTAGAACATTCGTCCTCGAATGTTAAATTAATCTCATAGGGTTTGAAAATACTTTGGGGGAGTTCATGTTTACAGACATCACATATGACACACGATTGATATTGAAATGAAATTAAGCAGGATTTAAGGTTACCTGTGGGCATAGGGAACAATTGAGGATATTTCTTCTTCATTTCCTCTTCGGCCTCCCATGTCA
Source organism: Lycium barbarum (assembly GCF_019175385.1). NCBI lineage: Eukaryota > Viridiplantae > Streptophyta > Magnoliopsida > Solanales > Solanaceae > Lycium > Lycium barbarum. Next base: position 60,367,059 of record NC_083345.1, on the reverse strand, counting down.
TTTCCTCCCTATTATCGTTCCGCCACAGTACCTTAACAGAGGCTACGTCTTTATTCCGGAGCCTTCTTACCTGACGATCCAAAATAGATACGGGTTGTTCCTCGTACGATAGTTGCTCTGTCACCTGAATATCATCCGCAGGGAAAATTCTGGAAGGGTCACCAATGCATCTGCGAAGCATAGAGACATGGAATACCGGATGTACCGCTTCCAAATCAGATGGCAAATCTAACTCATAGGCGACATTTCCAACCTTCCGAACAATCTGATAAGGCCCAATATAACGCGGACTGAGCTTACCCTTTCTGCCGAACCGCATCACGCCTTTCATAGGCGATACCTTCAGAAATACCCAATCGCCTACCTGAAACTCCAACGGTCGACGCCGTTTATCCGCGTATGATTTCTGTCGACTCTGGGCTGCCAACAGTCGCTCTCGAATAAGTTTCACCTTGTCCACGGCCTGCTGGACCATATCTGGGCCAATCAACTCTGTCTCGCCAATATCAAACCAGCCGATCGGCGATCTGCACTTCCTGCCATATAAAGCCTCGTACGGAGCCATCTGGATACTGGAATGGTAACTGTTATTATATGCAAAATCAATCAACGGCAGGTGATCATCCCAGCTGCCTCTGAAATCAATAACGCAGGCCCGCAACATATCCCCCAGCGTCTGTATAGTGCGCTCGGCCTGCCCGTCGCTCTGAGGATGAAATGCGGTGCTCAGACTCACCTGAGTCCCTAGTCCCTCCTGAAAAGATCTCCAGAAATGCGCCGTAAACTGGGCGCCTCTGTCAGAAATAATAGATATAGGAACTCCGTGAAGCTTCACAATCTCCTTAATATAGAGCCTGGCATAATCCTCGGCGGAATAGGTAGTCCTGACGGGAAGAAAATGGGCTGATTTCGTCAGCCTATCAACAACGACCCAGATGGAATCATACTTCCGTGGAGTGCGAGGCAAACCTGCAATGAAGTCCATATTAATAACCTCCCACTTCCAAGTCGGGATTTCTATCTCCTGCAGCAGTCCACCCGGTTTCTGGTGCTCAATCTTGACCTGCTGACAATTAGGGCACTGGGCGACGAACTCTGCAACATCCCGCTTCATACCGTCCCACCAGTATAAGCATCGAAGATCATGGTACATCTTCGTAGACCCAGGATGGACCGAATAGCGAGCATAATGTGCCTCGCTCATAACCTGCTGCCGAAGGCCTGCAATATCAGGTACACACAACCTGCCTCTGTGTAACAAAGTACCGTCTGGTGAAAGTCGAACGGAGTCCTCTCCTTATCATAGGCTGTGTCCCTGTACCGAGCTAAGACAGGATCCTCATACTGGCACCGCTTAATATCGTCCCTGATGGACGACTCAGAAACCCCTCGAACAGAAATTTGGGTATCTCCAGAATCGGCCAGACGAACCCCGAGACTAGCCAACTACTGAATATCACGGGCTATCTCTCTCCTGTCTGGCTGTAAGTCGGCCAAACTGCCCATCGACTTCCGACTGAGCGCATCTGCAACAACATTAGCCTTACCCGGATGATACAGAATATCCACGTCATAATCTTTCAGAAGCTCCAGCCACCTCCGCTGCCGCAAATTAAGCTCTCTCTGTCTGAAAATATACTGGAGACTCTTATGATCAGTATAGATATCCACATGAACGCCATATAAATAGTGTCTCCATATCTTCAGAGCATGAATTACCGCTGCGAGCTCCAGATCGTGGGTAGGATAATTCTTCTCATGCTTTTTGAGCTGCCTGGAAGCATACGCTATAACTCTGTCGTGCTGCATCAATACACAGCCTAACCCCATACCAGAAGCGTCACAATAAATAACATACCCGTCCGGTCCCTCTGGAAGAGTCAGAACTGGGGCTGTAGTCAGCTTCTCCTTCAGCAACTGGAAGCTCCGTTCACAAGCGTCAGACCACTGGAACTTAGCTCCCTTCTGAGTCAGCCTTGTCAAAGGCGCTGAAATCGAAGCAAACTTCTCCACAAACCTCCTGTAATAACCTGCTAACCCCAGGAAACTGCGTACCTCTGTGGGCGTCGTAGGTCTGGGCCAATTCTTCACGGCCTCAATCTTCTGTGTGTCCACCCGGACACCATCAGCTGCAATAACATGCCCCAAGAAAGCCACTGAAGACAGCCAGAACTCACACTTAGAAAATTTCGCATATAACTTCTGATGTCGGAGTACCCCTAATACCGATCTCAGGTGATCTGCGTGCTCTGCCTCCGACCGAGAATAAACCAGGATATCATCAATGAATACAATCACGAACATATCCAATAATGGCCTGAATACCCGGTTCATTAAATCCATGAATACTGCGGGGGCATTAGTAAGCCCAAAAGACATAACCCTAAACTCATAATGCCCATATCGGGTCCGGAAAGCTGTCTTAGGGATATCGGCCTCTCGTACTCGCACCTGGTGGTAACCGGATCGAAGATCTACCTTCGAAAAACACTTAGCGCCCTACAGCTGATCAAACAAATCATCAATCCTGGGGAGGGGGTATTTATTCTTTATAGTTACCTTATTCAGCTGCCGATAATCAATACACATATGCAGCGACCCGTCTTTCTTACGCACAAATAATACCGGGGCTCCCCAAGGCGAAGTACTGGGTCTGATGAAACCCTTATCCAACAAATCTTTCAGCTGCTCCTTCAACTCCTTTAATTCTGCAGGCGCCATTCTGTACGGAGGAATAGAGATAGGCTGAGTGTCTGGGAGTAAGTCAATAGAGAAGTCTATCTCTCGCTCTGGAGGAAGACCTGGAAGCTCGTCGGGGAAAACATCTGGAAACTCATTAACCACGGGGACTGACTGAAGTGTCGGCATCTCGGCGTCCAAGTCTTGCACCCGAACCAGATGATAGATATAACCCTTTCTGATCATTTTCTTTGCCTTAAGGTATGAAATAAACTTACCTTTCGGCGATGCTGTATTACCAGCCCAATTTATAACTGGCTCCCCGGGAAACTGGAAGCGAACTACCTTATTCTGGCAGTCAACATTAGCGTAACAGGAAGCTAGCCAATCCATACCCATAATAACATCAAATTCAGTCATATCTAACTCTACCAGATCTGCCTTAGTGTCACGGTAACAAACGATCACAGAACAGTCTTTATAAACCTGTTTCGCTACAACAAAATCCCCTATCGGCGTGGCTACCTCAAATGGCTCTATAGGTTCAGACATAATACTAATTTTACCGGCAACAAGGGGTGAAATATATGATAAAGTCGAACCTGGATCAATTAGTGCATACACAGATCGAGAGAAGACCAATAAAGTACCTGTGACGACATTAGGAGATGCCTCCTGATCCTGGCGGCTGGCCAAAGCATAAATGCAGTTTGAAGGACCGCTAATACCAGAAGCTCCACCACGGCCTCTGCCGCGACCTGCTGGTGCTGGAAAACCCTGCCCCGTAGGGCGCATAGCCACTGACGACGATGAAGACCCAGCGGCTGATCCGGTAGGCTGCGCTGCACCACCCGAACTACCCTTATACGGGCAATCTCTCATAGAATGGCCCTGACGGCCACAAGAAAAGCATGCACCGGTGGCTCTGTAGCACTCTCCCGTATGGTATCTGCCGCAAAAAGAACACTGAACCCTGGGTGGCCTCATCTGACCAGAACCCCTATCTGTCCGTGAACCTGAAGCCCTGGAGCTCTGGCCTGCTCCTGAATACCCTGGGCTATCGAACCTGTGACCTGTAGGCTGGGGAGGCGCGCTCTGCGCTGGCTAAGTTGAAAATCTGCTAGGCTGCTGCGGCTGTTGGGGCTGTCTGCCCCGAAAATCTCCAGATGACCTGGCCCTCTTGGGCTGTCTCCGATCCTGGCCCCTGTCAGGCTGGTGTCCTCCTCTGCCCCGATCCTCCATACCCTGGGCATGGGCCTGGATACGGGCAATGTTCATACCGGGCTGAGCAGCCAACACTAAGCAGCTATCAACAAAATACCGATCCAGCCCCATAATATATTTGTGCATCCGGTACGCCATAGTAGCCACCACAGTAGGTGCATATCGGGCCAAGGAATCAAACTCCAAACTGTAGTCCCGGATACTGCGACCCTTCTGCCTCAATAATAAGAATCTATCAGATCTGGCTCGTCGCAACTCTGGGGCAGAAAATGTCCAAGAAAGGCCTGAGAAAAATCGCCCCAAACTGCTGGAGGAGCGCCGTCCCCCCTGGATAGCCCCCATGACTCGTACCAGTTTGCCGCCACATCATATAACCGGTACGAAGCTAACGCGACTGACTCTGTCTCGGAAGCATTAATCAAATCTAGAGGGTTACAAGTCAAAAACTCATGGGCTCTCGAATTATCACGCCTGACTGCCCGGTCACCTCCCAGTCCATGCCCCTGAACCTGCCCTGCCACAAGTCTCGTCAGCAACTGGACTGCCTCCCTCATAGACTGATCCTTAGTGCCTGGCCGTGGAGCTGGAGGCTCAGGTACTGGAACTGCGGGAGCTGGCGGTGGAGCCGCCCCCCGATCTGCGGCTGTGGTCGCCCCAATCTCCTCTACGAGTGGCGGTGTAGACGAACCCTCTGTCTGGGGCAAAGTCCCCGGAGCAATATGTGCCTGGGCCCTGGTAATCCTCTGGACTCGGCTAGTCTCTCCCAAGGCTGCTAACTTGGCCTTTTGGGCCGCTGTTGCCTTTTTTGGAGGCATATCTGCAAACATAGCCACTCGTTAGGAAGGGGTCATCCTGATAACACAGCTCTATCGCACGATCTAAGACAGAAAGAAGGGTAGTATCCTAAATGCCCTGTAGCCTCCTGTTTATAGGCGTGGTGCACAACACACCGATAAACAAGACTCTACTAGACACGGTCTGTGGACATTCCGAGGACGAACTGCTCTGATACCACTTTTGTCACGACCCAACTCCGTGGGCCGCGACCAGTGCCCTAGCTGGGCACCTATACGTACCCGATACCCAATTTGGCATATTATCAAAATAATGTAATATAATAGCAACATTAGTGGATGCTACAGAATTTAGCAGAAAAGCAGACTTGGCACACAGAAGCCGATAAGGCTGTCATAAAACCAAAACATCCCAAACATATGTACAGAACCCACACAGATGTATCCACAGACCTCTACAGAACAGATCATAATCATAAGACGGGACAGGGCCCCGTCATACCCTGAACAAAGTACACATCCAGATAGCAGTGACAGACTGTACCAAAAGATGGGCTCTGTAGAAGAGAGCGCCCCAAAATAGCAGAAATGGGATCCTAAACGTGCGGATCAGCAAACCTGTCGTCTGTACCTGCGCGGCATGAAAACGCAACCCCCGAAGAAAGGGGGTCAGTACGAAATATGTACTGAATATGTAAAGCGGAATCACAGAAGTCAAATCATAATGATTACAGAAAATGGGTACAAAATCCAGAGTGTCAAATGCATATTTCCAAATCAGACAGAATGTGTACAGAAACATATGTCATATCATATCCGATCCCTGCCATGGGACTCGACAGACAGAACGTGGTCACCCTCCCGACACTGGTGCCACAATACAGAGGAATCAGAAAAGGGGGCGTGGCCCCGTATCATAAAATGTCATATCAGAATGGCCATAACAGATCAGATCAGAATAGGCGGACAAGGCACATCATACTCCACAGACCCATGTACGCGTATACCTGCCCCCTCACATCGGGGCGCGGCGAACAATGCAGAGAATTACGCTTGACGACATATCCTGGCCCGGGCTCAGTGTGGGAAACATTGGGACATCCACGAATGGAGTAGTGAGAGACTAATGCAATTTAAAATATAATAAATGTTTTCAAAGACTCGAAGAAGCTTATCAAAGACAAACAAATCCAATGGAGTCGGACGGAATCATAATAAATGTATTTCGGATATCATAATAAATTACAAAAGTATAACTTTCCCGAAGTCATTCCGAGTGTCAAAATAATTTATAATATTTAACAGAATATTTAAAATAATATTCGTTAAGCGATTAGTAGGGTAATTAAAACATTACTTTCAAAAATCGCTTAAAAAGGAAGCTTTAACACATTAGGGGCAAAAACGTAAATAGTGGGCCCGCCTCAGAACAAATAAGGTGGCGGGCTCAAATTGTGCCCTCTAAACATATAATATCATCTACGAAGGTTATACAGACATTCTATGACTTTCTGAGTAACTTAGAGCACAATTGCATAATTTCAGAAAAAGCGTATCAAAATGGTTCAATTCTACTGAAGGAAAAACTGAAATTTTGTCTTGCGGATTCCGAGGGCCAAGAGGTCCTTCGAGGCCCGGATCCGACCCTAATACACTAAGGGCATGCCAAGGGAAGAATTGGGTTTGCTTTACATACCTTTCACGCTCCTTAAGCCTTTCCAAACTCACTTCCCGTTTCGTCGAAAAACTGCAATTGGTCAAGTTTACCAATTGTAAGCTATGAATACCAAAGTTTCAACTTAATGCATATTTGGCTACCGAAATTTCGGCAGCACTTCCCCTATACATATAGCACCCCGAGAATTCAACTCGGCTAGAAATCATCAACAACAACCCAAACGACAACATCAATATCAACAATGAACATTAAAAACATAAATATCCTTCAACTAGTCATTTTTCTCACAAGTTGACATAATCTTCAATTCAACCCAACTTTCAACTAAGATCAATAATTTCACATTCAACAACAATCATGATCATCACCATATAGTTCTAGAAACATTTCATATCGTTTTCCTCAAGATATACACTCGATATACATAATATACAACTTTCCGCCAAAGTCATAACTTATGCAAAACATCAAATCTTTGGCATACAACTTCATAACAAGTTTCCAACTTCCAAATTCATCAATGATCATCACTATTAGCAACCAAACAACTTCATTTCCTTAATGTCGGAAAATCATACTAAAACGACATAAGTTTCTACATTCCAATTCAATACAAACTTATATCATTCTAACTTCATTTACATTACAAACATCACAACAACACTTTAACACACTAAACAACTCAATTCCTTTCTATCCCAAACCATATACACCCTACGGCCATATGCCTAATTTTTCCAATATCAACTAAATTCATCCAACTTTCAATTCCCATATGCATTTCATCACAATCACAACTAGAATATAACATAAATTGAACACATTGTGGCTATACAATTGTGCATACCCACGGCTACACACCTACAACACACACCCACTTTGCAAACTTCCATTTTTCCATACAATCAACACATTTCTATATACTACAACACAATCAAAACTTCATAACACAATAAAAAGGTAGAAATTCTTACCTTTTCTTCAAGTCTTCTTCACTTGGAGATGTGATTACTTTGGTGATTCTAATGCTCCCCACTCCAATCCAACTATACCAAGTTACAAAGGAACCTTAACTTAGTAGGAAAACCACAAAAGAAAAATTTTAGGAGCAAGATTTTTGGTGGTGAATTTTTGCACCTCAAACCCGAAATGGTCTTCTTTTTTTGCTCTTGATTTGCTCTTCTTTCTCTTCTAAGTCTCTTGAACCTTCTAAGGGATATTGATCCCTTTATAATTAATTAGCACATGGAAATACTCATTAAAGCCATGGGTTGGGCCTCACTTGGCCGGCCACCCCTTAAACATTGGGCCTAAATTTTTATTTTATTTTTTTGGGCCAACTCGGTTGGTCCCGAGTTGGGCCTAGCCCACTGACCTTTCGACCTTAAAACGTTCATAACTCCTTGTACCGACGTCACCTGGGAACCCACGACCTATGGATTGAAAGCTAATTCAATTATCTACAACTTCTATTTCAAGGTATTTGCGAAATTCCAAACTTACAATACAGTGTTTTGCCCCCCAAAGTCAGGTCACCCGAAAACGTTTTCTTAAAAATATACGTTTTCCACTTTGATTTGGTCCAAAGGTACTGCATGAGTTGTGTTTAACTTTACATATGTGATTCATATGACTTTTCAGATGTTCCAAAAAAAATCTCGGTGTGTGGGCCCCACCCCAGCAGATGCTCCGAATCTCATCACGACCTTCCCCTTTTTGCCAAATCTCATCACGACCTTCATCAGCGACACTTTCAAGAATACCCAATCTTTCACTTCGAACTCTAAGTCTCTTCGACGATTATCCGCATAGGACTGCTGACGACTTTGAGCCGCTAGCAACCGATCTTGTATGAGCTTAACTTTCTCTATTGCTTGCTGGACCAAGTCTGGCCCTATCAACTTAGCTTCTCCGGTTTCAAACCACCCAATTAGGGATCTACACATTCGCCCATATAGAGCCTCATACGGCGCCATTTGGATGCTAGAATGATAACTGTTATTGTAAGCAAACTCAATGAGTGGCAAATGGTCATCCCAATTCCCTCCAAAATCTATCATACATGCCCGTAACATATCTTCAAGAGTCTGAATAGTACGTTCAGCTTGCCCATCGGTCTGGGGGTGAAATGCCGTGCTTAGGCGTACTTGGGTCCCTAAACCCTCTTGGAAAGACCCCAAAAACTTGGCTGTAAACTGAGTTCCTCTATCGGAGATAATAGATAGCGGAACTCCATGGAGTCTCACTATCTCTTTAAGATAAAGCTTGGCATAATCTTTTACCATATAGGTCGTTCTGACCGGTAAGAAATGAGTTGACTTTGTGAGTCTATCCACAATCACCCATATGGAATCATACTTACATCGAGAACGGGGTAACCCTGTAATGAAATCCATATTAATCTCTTCCCACTTCCAAGTTGGGATTTCTATAGCTTGCAATAAGCCACCCGGCTTTTGGTGTTCTATCTTCACTTGTTGGAAATTAGGACACTGAGCTACGAATTCCGCTACGTCTTTCTTCATCCCATTCCACCAATATATAGTCTTAAGATCATGATACATTTTCGTCGCTCCGGGGTGAACGGAGTAACGGGAACAATGAGCTTCTCTCAAAATCTGATGGCGTAGACCTGCCGCATCGGGAACACAAAACCTGCTTCGACATCGGAGAACTCCGTCTTCCGAAATGTCAAATGATGACCCCTCCTTCTGAGGGAGTGTATCTCTGTACTGCATTAGCATGGGATCCTCATATTGTCGCTCTTTTACTTCCGCTACTAACGATGAAACTGTTGAATTCTGAATAGTAGCTCCGCTGCTACCTGAGTCCACCACTCGGACTCCTAGGCTAGCTAACTGCTGAAGATCACAGGCCATCTCTTTCTTTTCTGGTCGTACCTCACTTAGACTTCCCATCGACCTACGGCTAAGAGCATCAGCCACAACATTTGCCTTTCCGGGGTGGTACAGGATTTCAACATCATAGTCTTTTAGCAACTCTAGCCATCGTCGTTGCCGCAAATTCAACTCTTTCTGCTTGAAGATGTACTGGAGACTCTTATGATCTGTATAAATATCCACGTGGACACCATATAAGTAATGTCTCCATATCTTTAAAGCATGGACCACCGCGGCCAATTCTAAGTCATGGGTAGGATAATTCTGCTCATGTTTCCGTAATTGTCTAGAAGCATACGCAATCACCTTACCATTTTGCATCAATACACAGCCTAGCCCGACGCCTGAAGCATCACAATAAATAACATATCCTTCCAATCCTTGTGGAAGTGTCAAGACTGGGGCTGAATTCAGTCGGTCTTTCAACTCTTGGAAACTACGCTCGCAAGCATCTGTCCATTGAAACTTAGCTGACTTCTGAGTCAACTTGGTGAGCGGTGCAGAAATAGAAGAGAAATCCTCAACAAATCTTCTGTAATAACCTGCTAAGCCCAAAAAGCTACGAACCTCCGTAGGGGTCGTGGGCCTTGGCCAAGTCTTCACTGCCTCAATCTTTTGGCTATCCACTCGAATACCGTCAGCTGCAACAATGTGGCCCAGAAATGCCACTGAGTTCAACCAAAACTCGCATTTGGAAAACTTCGCGAATAACTCTCGAGCTCGAAGAACTCTATGGACAATTCGCAAATGATCCACATGTTCTGCCTTGGATCTAGAATACACTAGGATGTCATCGATGAATACAATCACGAATCGATCCATAAAAGGCCTGAATACATTGTTCATTAAGTCCATAAACACTGCCGGTGCATTAGTTAGCCCAAACGACATCACTCGGAACTCAAAATGACCGTATCTTGTTCTGAAAGCTGTCTTAGGGATATCTTTCTCCCTAACCCTTACTTGGTGATACCCGGACCTCAAATCAATCTTTCAAAACCATTTGGCACCTTACAATTGATCAAATAAATCATCAATCCTCGGGAGGGGATACTTTTTCTGAATCGTCACTTTATTCAATTGCCGATAATCAATGCACATTCTCAAGGAGCCATCCTTCTTCCGGACGAACAATACGGGTGCTCCCCACGGGGATGAACTAGGCCTAATGAATCCTTTCTCAAGCAAGTCTTTTAATTGCTCCTTCAACTCTTTCAACTCTGCGGGTGCCATCCTATAGGGAGGAATAGATATGGGATTAGTGTCTGGCAACACGTCAATAGCAAAATCAGTCTCCCGCTCGGGAGAAAGGCCTAGAAGCTCTTCCGGGAACACATCCGGAAATTCATTCACTACCGGAACTGACTGAAGAGTCGGCGACTCAGCTTCTACATCTTGAACTCGCACTAGGTGATAAATGCACCCTTTCGTGATCATCTTCCTTGCCTTTAGATAGGAAATAAACCTACCTTTTGGTGATGCCGAATTTCCTTTCCATTCTAAGACTGGTTCTCCCAGAAATTGGAAACGAACCATCTTCATTCTACAATCAACATTGGCATAACAAGAAGCCAACCAATCCATGCCCATAATGACATCAAAATCTACCATCTCTAGCTCATGCAAATCAATCACGGTACGACGATCACAAATCAGAATCACACAATTCCTATATACTCGTCTAGCTATTACTGAGTCACCCACGAGTGTAGACACCTCAAAAGGTTTGATAGACTCCTGCTCAATTATAAATCGACCCGCAATATATGGAGTAACATATGATAATGTGGAGCCCGAATCAATCAAAGCATATACATCATGAGAGAATACCGATAATATACTTGTGACCACATCAGGAGAAGACTCAAGATCTTGGCGTCCAGCCAAAGCATAAATACGGTGCTGAGGACCGCTAGTACTGGGAGCTCCGCCTCTACCTCTACCATGGCCGACTGGCGCATGTGAACCTGGCCCCGTAGGGCGTACAGATGCCGAAGATCCGGTTACCGACCCTGATGGCTGGGTCCTACCTCTACCATGTACTGAGGGGCAATCACGCATAATATGGCCTGGCCGACCACATGAATAGCAAGCGTCTGAACCTGATCGGCACTGACCCCAATGCAACTTTCCACGCTGAGAACATCGTGGTACGGGTGGCCTTGGCTGGCCTGAATCACCTCTAAACTGAGACCCCGAATAACCTTGACTCAGCTCGGAACGAGTAGATCTGTCAAATCTCTGCCCCGTGAACTGTGGAGGTGTACTGGTCATAGAATAGCCTGAATGGCTGGGAAACTGCTGTCTGTGTCCGCCCCTGGACTCGCTCCTCGAACCCGAAGGTCTGGCCCTCTTGTTATGGCCCCTATCCTGCTCACGTTCATTTCTCCGCTGCTGTAGGTGTTCCTCTAATTCCTGAGCATGTGCCTGAATGCGTGCAATATCCATGCCATCCTGAAGGGACGCAGTCAAGCATTTATCCATCAAGTGTGGCCTTAGGCCTTTCACAAACCGGTGCACCCGATCGCCCATATCCGCTACCATGGCTGAAGCATACCTAGCCAAGGAATTGAAGGGGAGACTATACTCTGTAGCACTCATGCTACCTTGCCTCAAATTCAAGAATTTATCGGCCCTAGCTCGCCGAACTTCCGGAGGCATATAATGACGGAGAAAAGCGTCAACAAACTCTTGCAATACCGGTGGAGGTGCATTGGCTTTCCGCGAAGCCATCCAAACCGTATACCACTTGATTGAGACATCCCTCAATCTATATGACACTAGTTCCACCGATTCGGTGTCTGAAGCATGTATCAACCGGAGCGTCTTTAGCATACCATCAATAAAGTCCTGGGGATCCTCCTCCAGTTTCGACCAAAAGAATTCTGGGGGTTTCAAAGCAATGAAGTCACGGGCCCTTGCACTAACAGCCCTGTCACCTTGCCCTGCGCTTGGCCTCTGAGTCTGGGCCGCAACCAACTGAGTCAACAAATTAATGGCCTCTCTCACGTCTTGGCCCGAAGCATTCGGTGGAGGAGCTGGAGCTAGGGCTGAGGCTCCCACGTGCTCCTCGGTAATAGACACTGTCTGGGAGGACTGAGATTGAGCCGTACTCTGGGACTCATCTTCCTCTACTACCGGTGGCGGTGCTCTTTCAGCCTGCTTTTCTGCCACCGTCTTGCCCTTTTGGGCTGCTGTAGCCTTTTTCCTTTTAGGCATCTCTGAAATACACAACACACGATTTAGGAACAAGAATTTCTTACATCATAGCTCTATCGCACGATTCTTATGAAGAAAGAAGGTCATATATTCCTAAAATGTCCGCAGTTTCTCGTTTATAAGTGTGGCGCGCAACACACCCATAACCAAGACTTTACTAGACACGGCTCGTAGACACATCCTAGGACTGAACTGCTCTAATACCACTTTTGTCACGACCCGGCTAGGGGCCGCGACGAGCACCCGGTGCTACCCCACCCGAGCACCCCGTTATCGTACATAACATAACATCTAGGTGAGCCATAAGTCAGTTCGTGCTTTTCTTATCGTTAATCATATTGATCCCATTAGACGACCATCATCATTTAACATATCATAGGCATCTGTGCCACATCATAAGTACAAGGCCGACGTGGCCAACAAAAGATATACAAAACATGGGCCGACATGGCCGAACATCTCTACCCACATACACATGACTACGAGCCTCTAAGAGTATGACATATCGTATGAGAGGGACAAGACCCCGCTATGCCAATAATTATATACACAAAAGATTAAGTACCCAAAAGCTACAGCTCCGAAAGAAATGGAGCTCTACTATGCAATCTCTGAGTAAGCAGCTATGGATCAAGTCTGTCTCCCTGTGCACCTGCGGGCATGACGCAGCGTCCACAAATAAAAGGACGTCAGTACAAAGAATGTACTGAGTATGTAAAGCATGATCAACATCAATATAGAAGCATAATAGATATCATAAGAAATAGCATAGGAAGGGAGACAGTAATATCATCATCATAGTACTTACCTACCTTTCGTAGGACTTTCCATTTTTCATACTTATTAGTACACCTACGTCATCATCCGTATCCCATAATAGTACTCGTACCATACTTGTGCTCATATTCGTATACATGTCCTTATTCGTATTCTTATACATAGTCTTTTCACATTCATATTCATATTATATACATAGCTATACACTTATATACATACATAGCGTGCCCGACCATAAGGGTCGTTGTTTCATACGTACTTAGCCACCCAAGGCTCAATGTTATTTCTACCTGGCCCTACCAAGGCTTCAAGGTTATCCGTACCATCTGCAGACGTGCGCGCGCGTTTCGTAATCGTATACATACTTCATACATATTCATATACATATATTCTACCTGGCGTTATAAGCTCGGGGTTCATTATAGCCCTTCATAGGCACATATAAGTATAATAGCCCGTAGGCACCTTTTGCATCATTTTTGATATCATTATCATTACTAACCTCATCGTTATCGTTACATCTACATTATGGACTTACTCGTCATACGAGGAACATAGTATACTCATAGTACATATCAAGGGTCGTGAGCTTATGAGCTCGGAATGTCAACCATGTGAAGACAACATACTCATATAGAGGAATTAGGAATTTGGCCAAGAACCATGCCTTATGAAAGAAGGGTTAGCCTTACATACCTTTCCGTCGAACTATTCTACACTTGCACGTTCCCTTTCAATGCTAGCGTTTATACCTTCATTAATATCATAACAATGGCCATTAGTCATTCACATTATCCACATTATCTAGATTCCTCAATTTGCCTCTAATTCACCCACATTCATGGGCATAACACCCATCTTCGTCCATTCGTCTAAAGTGTTTAGTTCATGATCTTAATACCATTTATAACACATTCATATCACAACACAACAAAATTCATAACTCAATTCAAACTATTTCTCAAAATGTCACTATTCATCATTCATGACCTAGTTGACCACATTTTCTACAATCCATGTATTTTAATTCTCCAATACCTTAAAAATCTTGTAAAAATCATGAATCTTACCTTAGAAGTTGTAGGAACTAGCTTTGGTTGATAATATTCTTCTTTGAGCAAAACCCTAGTTTTTCTCCATTTGGATTTCTTGACTTGGATGATTCTTGATGATTCCCTTATCCTTGATTCACTTGTCTTAATGTTATTGATGGCTTATAATCCTTGAAAACTCATATAATGAATGTAGAGAGAAGTGGTGTAATGTTGTAATGAAATAAAATAAGTCTTGATCCTCATTTAATGAATTGGAAAATCTGTGCTGGGTGAACAGTGGTCGTCCATGGTGGTTTACGGACCGTATTCCACTATACGGCTCGTCCTCCATGGGCGTATTTAGCCATTTCCAGAACCAGAAGCTGGGCTGCCTTCATGGTGGTTTACGACCATGGTTTACGGGCCGTAAATCACTTTACGGTCCGTCCACCAGGTCGTATTTAACCATTTCCTCGGCTGGCAGAAAGTTGAAGTTTGACATGCCAGTTTACGACCTGGCAGTTTACTGACCGTATACCAGTTTACGGTCCGTATTTTGCAATATACGACCACTGGGCAGAAAGCTGAAGCTTTTGTATGGCAGTTTATGACTGCCAGTTTACGGACCGTATTGCACTTTACGGTCCGTATTTTGCAATATACGACCACTGGGCAGTTTTGCCAACTTTCAATTTTTCTCATTTCTCGACTTTTCATTCTAATCATCCACATCCCTTTACATACATTTCCCATGAAACATTATACACTTGCACTCCTCGCACACATCATTAGTTCATTTACTTGCGTACCAACGGGAAATTTTCCAAGGTGTAATAGATGTAGAGGCAGATTATGTGTCCCTGATGTGGCAAGTCTACGCCACCAGATTTTGAGAGAAGCTCATTGTTCCTGTTACTCCGTTCACCCCGTCGCGGCGAAGATGTATCACGACCTTAAGTCTATATATTGGTGGAATGGGATGAAGAAAGATATAGCGGAATTTGTAGCTCAATGTCCTAATTTTCAACAAGTGAAAATCGAGCACCAAAAGCCAGGCGGATTGTTGCAAGCTATAGAAATCCCAACGTGGAAGTGGGAAGTGATTAATATGGACTTCATCACAGGGTTACCCCGTTCTCGACGTAAATATGATTCCATATGGGTGATTGTGGATAAACTCACTAAATCAGCTCATTTCTTACCAGTCAGAACGACCTATGTGGCAGAAGACTATGCCAAGCTTTACCTTAAGGAGATAGCGAGACTCCACGGTGTTCCAGTATCTATTATCTCCGATAGAGGAACTCAGTTTACAACTAAATTTTGGGAGTCTTTCCAAGAGGGTTTAGGGACCCCAGTTAGTATTAGTACGACATTCCACCCACAGACCGATGGGCAGGCCGAACGTACCATTCAGACTCTTGAAGATATGTTGCGAGCATGTATGTTAGATTTTGGAGGAAATTGGGATGATCATTTGCCACTCATTGAATTTGCTTACAATAATAGTTACCATTCCAGCATTCAAATGGCACCGTATGAGGCTTTATATGGGCGTAAGTGTAGATCCCCGATCGGGTGGTTTAAAATCGGAGAAACTAAGTTAATAGGGCCAGACTTGGTCTAGCAAGCTATAGAGAAAGTTAAACTCATACAAGATCGGTTGTTAGCAGCCCAAAGTCGTCAAAAGTCCTATGCAGATAATCGTCGAAGGGACTTAGAGTTCGCAGTGAAAGATTGGGTGTTCTTGAAAGTGTCGCCGATGAAGGGCGTTATGAGATTTGGCAAGAAGGGGAAACTTAGTCCCCGGTATATTGGGCCATATGAGATTGTACGAAAGATAGGCAAAGTGGCCTATGAGTTAGATCTACCTACCGAGTTAGAGTCAGTCCATCCAGTATTTCACGTCTCGATGCTTCGAAAATGTGTCGGAGATCCCACGAGGATCGTCCCAGTAAATGATGTTCAAGTGACAGAAAAGTTGTCTTACGAAGAAATACCCATTGCCATATTGGATAGGCAAGTACGGAGGCTTAGAAACAAAGAAGTGGCCTCAGTTAAAGTTCTATGGTGAAGCCGTAAACGAGAGGAAATGACGTGGGAAGCGGAAGAAAGTATGCGATCCAACTACCCATAGTTATTTCAGCCCTTGGAAGAGGTCCAAGATGAAACGTCAAGATCATAAGGTATGCCTGTTTTCCTTTTATGCTTTTAGGTCGTGTGTGGCCAAATATTTATGCTATTATGTTGTGGCCCTATGAGGCATCGATATTATGGGTTGTTGTGGGGCTGGATGGTAGTGCCATATTATAGGGGAAAATCTGGCAAATTTTTTATAGAATCCCCGAAGACTTTAACATTCGAGGACGAATGTTCTTAAGGGGGGGAGAATGTTACACCTCGGAAATTTTTCCGTTGGTACGAAAGTGAATGAACTAGTGATGAATATGAGTGCATGATGTCCATGAGCAAGAAACGACGTTTGATGACCTTAGGCGAGATTGCAAAGGTATCCGATGTGAAATGAGAAAGTTGGCTAAGTTAAGATGAGATATAAGGTGAGAAATGCATGTGCATGGACGTGGGTGATTAAAATGAGAAGTCTAAAAAATATGGGAAGTTGCAGATTTGCAACTGCCCAGTGGTTGTAAAGTACTAGGATCGACCGTAAATTGGTATACGGTCCGTAAACTAGCAGGTCGTAAATTGGCATGCAAAACTTCAACTTTCTGCCAGTTGAGGAAATGGTTAAATACGACCTGGAGGACGGACCGTAAAGTGATTTACGGCCCGTAAACCATGGTCGTAAATCACCATGTTTCAGCCTTAAGTTTCTGGTTCTGAATATGGTTAAAGACGACCACGAAGGACGGTCCGTAAACTGGAATACGGACCGTAAACCCCCATGGACGACCACTGTGCACTTCAGTTCAGATTTTGCAAGTCATTAAATAAAGGGACCAACACTTGTTTTATTTCATTTCAACATTACACCACTTCTCTCTAAAACATCTCTCTACATTTATTATCCAAGTTTTCAAGGATCATAAGTCATCAACAACATAAAACAAAGTGAATCAAGAGTAAGAACATCATCAAAGGTCATCCAAGTCAAGAAATCCAAATGGAGAAAAACTAGGGTTTTGCTCAAAGTGGAGTATTATCAACTAAAGCTTGTTCCTACAACTTCTAAGGTAATATTCATGATATTTATATGATGTTTAAGATATTGGAGAGTTGAAATGCATGGATTATAGAAAATATGGTCAACTAGGTCATGAATGAAGAATAGTAACATTTTGAGGAATAGTTTGAATTGAATCACGAATGTTGTTGTGTTGTGATATGAATGTGTTATAAATAGTATTGAGATCACGAACTCGACACTTTGGACGAATGGGCGAAGTTGAATGTTATGACCATAAATATGGGTGAATTAGAAGCAAATTGAGAAATCTAGATTATGTGGATAATGTGAATGACTAACGACCATTGTTATGATATTAATGAAGGTAGGAACACTAACATTGGAAGGAAGCGTGCAAGTGTAGAATAGTTCGACGAAAAGGTATGTAAGGCCGACCCTTCTTTCGTAAGGCATGGTTCCTTGGCCAAAATCTTAAATCCTCTACATGAGTACGTTGTTTTCAATTGGTTGATATTCCAAGCTCATAAGCTCACGATGCTTGATATGTACTATGATTGTACCACGCACTTCATACGACGAGTAGGCCTATGATATAGAAGTAACGATAATGATGACGATAGTAATGATAAGGATGATAATAATGATGCTAAAGGTGCCTATGGGATATTATACTTATATGTGTGCCTATGAAGGGCTATAATGAAACCCCGAGCTTATAACGCCGGGTAGAATATATGTATATGATTATGTATAAAGTATGTATACGATTACCAAACGCGCGCACACCTCTGCAGATGGTACGGATAACCCTGAAGCCTTGGTAGGGCCAGGTATGAGTAACCTTGAGCCTTGGTTGTCCAAGTATGTATGAAACACCGATCCTATGAGGTCGGGTATGCTATGTAAAATGTAATGTATATGAATATGAATGTGATAAGACTATGTATGAGAATACGACTAAGGACATGTATAAGAATATGAGCACGAGTATGGTACGAGTACTATTATGGAATACGGATGATGACGTAGGTGTACGAATACGTATGAAAAATGGGAAGCCCCTATGAAAGGCAAGTAAGTGTAATGATGATAATGTTATTGTCCCCCCTCCTAGGCTATTTCATATGTTGTTTATGATGCTTATTTATTGATGTTGCTCATGCTTTACATACTCAGTACATTCTTCGTACTGACGTCCTTTTGTTTATGGACGCTGCGTCATGCCCGCAGGTGCACAGGGAGACAGACTTGATCCATAGCTGCCTATTCAGAGATTACATAGAGAGCTCCATTTCCTTCGGAGCCATATCTTTTGGGTACTCACTCTTTTGTGTATATAATTATGGGCATAGCGGGGTCCTGTCCCGCTAATGTGATATGTTATACTCTTAGAGGCTCGTAGACGTGTGTGTGCATGGGTAGATGTGTCTGGCCTTGTCGGCCTATGTTTTGTATATCATTTTGTCGGCCACGTTGGCCCATGTACATTGATGTGGCATAGATGCCTATGATGATATAAATGTGTTGTTGTCCAAATGAGACTAGTTGACGAATGAATGGAAATGCATGTATAATTATGTGGCTCACCTAGATGTAAGCATAAGAGTAATCTAAGAGGGTGCCCGGGTGGGCTAGCACCGGGTGCTCGTCGCGGCCCCGAGTCGGGTCGTGACAGGCTGATAACAAAGTATTTATAAGTAATGGCGACGAAGGTGTGTTCCTTACCATCAGGAATCTGGAAATCCAGGATGAAAGGTAGCCATACACACAGGTGAAAGGTGAATATTGGGAATTAAAAAGGACAAAATAATAATTGTGTAGTCGGAAAAGTAAGAGACCCTTTCTAATTCGGAGGGTGATGCGGTACGGGACCATTTTTTAATCTGTCAAGACTTCAACTTACTTTAGATTATGAGGTGAAGGCCATGCGGTGAAGTGGATACGACTATACCAGCATTAACGCACCGGATTTCATCAGAGTTTTAAGGTTAAGCGTGCTAGGGCGAGAGAAATATTAGGATGGGTGACCCCCCTGGGAAGTGTACTAAAAGTCCTATAGATTTAGACATAAGAGGCAAATGAGAAGCTAGAGTAGCCTAAGGGAAATTAGAGTATACGGAATGGTTAGAAACCTTAAGAGGTCGCGTAGGACGAGGCAGACTAGACCGGTGAAGAGAAAGAAAGTGCATCACAACTCTGGAATTAGGATGAGTTTGAATAGCGTTTGGAAATATTTTGTAGGCGAGATGGTAGTAATTATACATACATATATATAAATGCGTATGATATCCCATATGTGATTGTATCAACGGGTATGGGTACCCCAGCAACCGGCGTAGTGGTATATTGAAGGCATTGATCAAGTAGGGTGATAAAGTTCATGTGACAAAAGAACATTACCAGGTAGGCTGATGTTATCATCATCACAGGTGAGAACTGCAAAGTCCTAAGGTAATGACATCTGGAAAAAGGGGAAAGTGAGTATAAGGAAGCTAAGGAGATCAAATGTCAGAAAAAGGTGAAAAGTAAGAAACATCAGTGAGTGAAGCCTCCGAGAGGGACGACGGCAAAGCACGAGACTTTTTGGAAAAACAATTCCGAAAGTGGGCATGTGAAAGGGATAAATATGTAGTCATATTGACACGGTTGCCTCGGACATGGAGAAGCTCTCCAAAAAGATGACTTAAGAATAGAACGGATTTGCGCGTTTAAAGGAATATTTCACGAAGTTTAGAGCCGATACTGCAAATAACAAGAGAAGAAAGGTGCTCGAGGAGGAAGAAACCCAAGGAAGGTTAAGGATGAAGGTAGGAAAGGTATACTAATGGGCTGGTCGAAGGAAGACGAGAGCATTTAGGCGTAAAGTAACTGGAAATATTTAACCATAAGAGTAAGAAGGATACTTTAACGAATTAGCGGTAGGAAACTGATTACTCACCGAGATAAGAACAAAGAGGATGAGTCGACACGATTGATTAGAAAATTAATGGCATAGAATGAGAATTCATGTGTAGACCGAGGGATTTGACCTTAGAGGAAATGGAATGAAATGCAAGGAACGTGCATGGGAGACCGCTCGGCCGTAGCATCATAAAGATAGATAAAGGTTCGATGAACGAGGATAGAAATAAAGGTTTGATGAACGAGAAAAGAGAGAGTGTAAATGGTAAGAATTCTGTGCCAAGAGCAAAAGTAGCAGGACGCTCGAAAAACATGGATGCACAGCTGCAACACAAACGCGTAGTTAAGAAGAATTACGAGTAAGTGAGCTAAATGGGCGAAAGGACTAATAGTGGATTGAAGGGTATGGAAATGTTGACAAAATGATGATATAGACATAAATTGAAGGAGAACTTAAGATAAGAAGAATTCTAGATATGTTATAAGCAAAGTCTGGAATAGAAAAACAAGGAGTAAGGTATAATCGAAGACTTCATAAAGGACGTGGTGAACCTAGGTGTCCCCATTAACTTGTAGGTCCGAAAAATCGTTAGTCATAAAAGGACAAAGGTGTGAAGAGACGAAAAAGAAGGCATCAGAATTGGATACCCTTATGAGTATTCCAATTGAACACAAGAGTGAGACTACCAAAATGGATAAATAAGGCAGACCATACGATGACGGAACCCCGGCCTTAAGAAGATAGTGAAGGGCGGTAGATAATTATCGAAGACGATGAGTACTCAAAGACTATTGGCGTATAAGGATCTCCTTGATAAGGGGGAAAGAACATATTATATTAGACTTAAAAGGAATCACGACATTTTCAAGCTCCAGAAGAGGAGATTTATTAGCTCGGGGCCAGAGTTCAAAACATATCGGCACATCAGGAGGATACCTGAAAGAAGTAAAAACGAATTGACAATTAGTGTACCATGAGGCAGACATAAGGGGAAAGTATGGAAAACACCTTAAGAGAATGCCCCATGCCGACATGAGCTACAATCTTTCTAGATCATGGGTTGAATCCCCCGTATCGAGCAAAATTGCGCAGTACCTAAGTATGCAGCGACGTGTTCTAAAGGGTAATAAAGAGAGCAAGAAACGGCTACAAGCTAAGTTCACAAAGGATAATGGAGAGGATGACAAAATTTAAAGGATATTTCGGATGAAAATGACTATTATAACGAAAGTACCAGCGATTGGAAGTCTGGAAATTTTTTGAAGGAAAGAAAGAACGCTGCTCCTATGAATGGAAATAAAAGAGTTCACCGGATATTAAAAAAAATTATTTCATGGACCATTCATTATACTGAACACGAGAGTATACGCTATGGAATTATATGAACCATCAACGTGAAGCTATGCCCAATTATAATTGTAAGAAGTCCACACCGGAGAGCCAACAAGGAATAACGATTGACGAAACGATCGCCAATACAAGGAAATCAAACACAAGTATACTTGTGTCGAGATATGTGAGGGAAGGAAGTAAAGAAAAAGTTGTAGCAAGAGCTCAAAGATGTTGCGAGCTAAGAAATTAAGTGAACTCGGATCATAAGTTGCCATAAGTGTAACTGGACTGCGAAGGATAATAAATGGCGAAGAAACATTACGTATATATGTTGTTGGATATTGATATAACTGGTCTTGGAAAGGAACATAACCATTATGCCCATTAGCGACAAAGTCATGATTGGATACATATTTAGAATGCAAGCTTAAAAAGGGATAGTGACAAAGACGTAAAGGAACAGGGAGTCGAACTAATGAACTACAGGGAGTCGATACAGTGTACGTCTAAGATCAACAGGTATAAAAAGGATAGCCTGAGATGGTACCGAAGACATAAACACAAAGAGTATACCGTATATAAGCAAGGTAATTGCCCATTAGCGAGGAAACAAGGAGCGAGAAAAAGAGAATACTTAAAGGTCGATGAAGATTATATTACCTGAGCATAAGAACATATATATGACATTTGGAGATCATTTCAAGAAGGATTGGGGACCCAGGTAAGTCTTAGTACCGCATTCCACCCGCAGTCTGATGGACAGGCCGAGCATATTATCCAGACGCTAGAAGATATATTGCAGGCCTGTGTTATTGACTTCAAGGGTAGCTGGGATGATCATTTACCACTTATTGAGTTTTCTTATAATAATAGTTACCATTCTGGCATCTAGATGGCGCCGTATGAGGCCCTGTATGGCAGGAAGTGCAGGTCACCGATCGGTTGGTTCGATGTTGGCGAAACTAAGCTAATCGACCCAGGTATAATTCAACAAGCAGTTGATTAAGTGAAACTCATTCAGGAACGGTTACTGGCATCCCAGAGTCGACAGAAATCATATGCCGATAATCAACGTCAACACTTAGAGTTCCAGGTTGGCGATTGGGTATTTCTGAAAGTGTCACCCATGAAGGGTATAATGAGGTTCGGTAGGAAGGGAAAGCTCAGTCCGAGGTATATTGGACCTTATCAAATTACCCGTAGGGTTGGAAAGGTCGCCTATGAATTAGAGTTACCACCTGATTTAGAAGCAGTGCATCCAGTCTTCCACGTGTCCATGCTTCGTAAATACATTGGGGAGCCTTCCAGGGTGTTTCCCATAGATGATATCCTAGTGACATAAGAGCAATCCTACGAGGAACAGCCCGTGGCCATACTGGATTGTCAGGTGAGAAGGTTACGTACCAAAGACGTGGCTTCTGTTAAGGTATTGTGGCGAAACAATAACAGAGAGGAGATGACCTGGGAAGCCGAAGAAGAGATGAAGAAGAAGTATCCCTACTTATTTCCTATGCCTACAGGTAATCTAAAATTCTAAAGAGGTTATGTTGATTGATGCATGAATTGTATGTGATAGCTATAAAAGAGACTTCCCCGAAGTGTTATACGACCCCATAAGGCAGTTCAACATTCGAGGACGAATGTTCTAAACGGGGGAGGATGTTATATCCCGTATTTTGTACATTTGGATATTTCAAGATAACCACGATAAGTTAAGTGCAAGGCTATTTTCCGGTTTTGTTTTAATACACAAGTTGTTATTAGTGGTATGGAAATATTGAGAAAGGCTAGGGGTAAAAAGGGAAAATTCAAAAGAGGGTTCATGATAAGGCCACCTATGGCCGTGTGGGTCCCACCCATGGCTTGGCCAATTAACTCAAGCCATGAGTGGGGGAATGTGTCCACCTTGTATTAGTAGGAGCCATGTATATATATAGATAAGTGATGACCAAAGCAAGACAATTATTCATCTTTCACAATTCAAGAAACTTCAAGAAAAAGGGAACCATATTCGGCCATGGCTAGCCGAATTTGAGGCCATAGAAGTTGATCAAAAAAAATATTTTTCTTCTAGTATTCCAACCAATTGGAAGGACCTTATTAACGTGGAGTAGTTGTTGGAGCAAGCAAAGCATTCATTTGTGCAACTCATAAACCCTAGCCAAGTTGAGAAGTTAAAGGGTAAAGGTAAGGTTTAATCTCCTTTTCTATGTGTTAGGGATGATTTGTGAGTGTTGTAGTATGTAGAAATAGATGAAATTCATGAAATATGTGTGTGTGGGTTGTGGCCGTATAGGGACTACTTTGGTTGGATGTGATGAATTGACTTTATTTAATATTTTTGGTTGTTGTTGTTGTGGATTCCATGATGAAAATGAAGGTTTGATGGCTTAAAATGAAGTTGTAATCGTTGTGGGTTGTTGTGGAAGTTAATGTGACGTTAGTACGATTTCTTATATTTGCATGAATGATGTCGTTAACATGTGGTTGTTGGTATAATTCATGAACTTGGAAGCGAGGAATGTGTTGTTGTTGTTCTTATTGAGTTTCGAAGATTGAAAGTTGGGTTGTTGTGGTTCACTTGAAGGTAAATGAAATGTCGTCGAATTATGCAGAAAAGGGTTGCTAACGTTAGAATGCATTTTGAATTAATTGTTGAAGTTGTTAATGTGGTTGTTGGTATTGTTGTTGATGATTTGGCCGAGTTGAATTCTCGGGATTTGTTGGATTTACAGGAGAAATGCTGCCCGAATTTCTGTAGGTGAATTGCTAGCTTAGAATCGGATTCCTAAATACCTATAGCTAATGTTTGATATCTTCTGACGTTGTTGTAGATCTTGGGAAAGCCGAGACTTAAGTTCGGATTAGCTTAGGAAGCGGACAAGGTATGTAAGGCTTACCCTTTCTTTCTTTTGGCATGTCTTAGAGCTAAGTAAGGTATGACACGCATCTTGGGGTAACTCTATTCTTTAATTCCGAGCTTGTTTACGATTCTTATTCACTTCTTGACACGAGCATACTTGGTATAGTCGAGCCTATTGTATGACTGAATAATGAGCAAAGCATAAAGAGTCCCTGTTCCTAAAAGGGTTCTATAAGGATTAATGTCCCTAACTTTCATAGGTGGTCTCGGATTGCTTTGAAACGTTCGTAGAGGTTTCTGTAATGAATAACGTCCATAACTTTCTTATGCAAACTCAGATTGACTCGAAACGTGTTTATTATCCTTCAAGTGTCGATTAGTGTACTTACCTATCGAGTCTTAAAAATTGATTTACATGCATATAGTTTCTCACTACTCTGCTCGTGCATGCTGTCATTACTTCCTTCACTGAGTCCCGGGCCAGGACACGTTCTCATGCGCACTCCACTGCATTGTTCACCGAGTCCCTCACTGGAGGGCCGGGAAACGTTATATGTATATGTATATGATGATATGATGACATGATGATATGATGATACGGGGGTGGCGGCCAGGATGGCATATGATGACTCTATTCACCGAGTCCCTCACTAGAGGGTCGGGACACGTTATATGTATATATGATATATGATGTTGACATGCATGATTTTATCCACCGAGTCCCTCACTAAAGGGCCGGAACACGTTATATGTATATAGGATGTTGATATGCATGATTATCATTTCATAACGCAAATGTATTGATGTTTTTAAAAGTCATACTTGTTTCTTGTAAATCCCCATTTTAGTTATGATGCTCTTTACTGTATTTCATGCCTTACATGCTCAGTACATATTCCGTACTGACCCCCTTTCTTCGGGGGGGGGGGGGGGGGGATGCGTTTCATGCCACGCAGATGTATACAGATGAGTAGAGGATATTGCTAGAAGATGTTCTAGATGGGTTGACAAGCTCCATTTCTTTCCGGAGTGTTGCCGAGTCAGAGTATCGACGTTATGGTATATAGCAAGTTAGAGACTTTGCAGACAGAGTCATGTATATAGGATGTCAGTCTTGTAAGCGGCTTTGTAAGCCGACGTACCATTATGCATTATGTTACAAATTCCATATGACTACACATCTTACTTGATTTGAGAACAACGAAAAGAATGGTTTTGACAAGTTTTCATTATGCATTTCATTTCGTAACTTAAGAGTCCAGTGAGGTTATGAACATAACGAGAACTAATGGGGTTCGTTCGGCTCTGAGTATGGGGTCGGGTGCCCATCATGCCCTATGAAGATTAGGATGTGACACTGAAATACCCGGATTGGCTTGCTAATGTGGTAGTGGTGCCCAAAAAAGGTAATAAATTTCGAATGTGTGTCCATTACAAGGATTTAAACAAAGCATGCCCGAAGGACTCATTTCCGTTGCCTCACTTCGATAGAATGATCGATGCGACGGCCGGACATGAGATGTTAAGTTTACTCGATGCTTACTCCGGGTATAATCAAATTCGGATGCACTCGGGGGATCAAGAGAAAATGTCCTTCATCACCCGGTACGGGACTTACTGCTATAATGTGATGCCTTTTGGCCTAAAAAATGCTGGTGCAACTTACCAACGCCTAGTTAATGGGATGTTTGAAGAACAAATAGGAAAAACAAGTTTACATTGACGATATGGTTGTTAAGTCCCTGGAAACAGAGGACCATTTGGAGCATTTGCAGGAAACCTTCGACGTGCTCCACAAGTATAACATGAAGCTTAATCCGGAAAAATGCGCCTTCGGTGTCCGATCCGGTAAATTTTTGGGTTTCATGGTGTCAAACCCGGGGTATTGAAAACAACCCGGATAAAATCAAGGCCATCGAGGATATCGAGGTAGTGAATAACGTCAAAGGAGTACAGAGGCTCACCGGAAGGATAGCGGCGTTGAGTCGCTTCATATCGAGGTCTTCGGACAAGAGTCATCGTTTCTTCTCCTTACTGAGGAATAAGAACGACTTCGTTTGGACACCGGAGTGCCAAGAAGATCTACAAGAATTGAAGAGGTACTTGTCCAGCCCCCCGTTGCTGCACACACCGAAGGCGGACGAGCCGCTTTTTCTCTACCTTGCTGTCTCCGAGATAGCAGTAAGTGGCGTTTTGGTCCGAGAAGAATCAGCTACACAATTCCCTATCTATTACGTGAGTAGAACTTTGGGGGATGCGGAGACTTGTTATCCCCATTTGGAGAAATTGGCATTAGCATTGGTAAGCGCTTCTAGAAAGCTCAAGCCCTATTTTCAATGCCATCCAATATGTGTAGTAACTACTTACCCTCTGAAAAACATCATGCATAAGCAGGAATTATCAAGTAGGTTAACCAAATAGGCTGTAAAAATTAGCGGTTATGATATCGAGTACAAGCCTCGAACGGCTATCAAATCTCAGATCTTAGCCGACTTCGTGGCAGATTTTACCCCGGCTATGGTCCCCGAGGTCGAGAGAGAGCTTCTGCTGACCTCGGGAAAGGCCTCGGGCATTTGGTCTCTACACACGGACGAAGCCTCGAACCACAAAAGTTCCGGGCTAGGGATCATCCTTAGGACCCCGGCCGGGGATGCCGTTAGACAGTCCATTAGAACTACTAAATTGACTAACAATGAAGCCGAGTATGAGGCTATGATTGCAGGTTTGGAATAGGCTCGAAGTATGGGGGCCGAAATAATCGAACAAAGTGCGATTCGCTTTTTGGTCGTGAATCAGGTGAACGACGTCTTCGAGGTCAAGGACAAACGGATGCAAAGGTATCTTGAAAAAACCCAAGTGGTACTTCATCGATTTAAAGAATGGGACATGCAGCACATACCGAGGGAGCAGAACAGCGAGACCGATGCATTGGCAAATTTGGGATCCTCGGTCGAAGGGGAGGAAATCAACCCCGGGGCGACGGTGCACTTGTCAAACAAGCCATAGAAAACGGACACGCTGAAATAAACACTATAGGTTTAACTTGGGATTGGTGCAACAAATACATCGACTACTTGCGTGATGGTACGCTCCCAAATGACACAAAGGAATCACGGTCACTAAGGACCAAGGCTGCTCGTTTTTGTTTGGTAGACGGCCAATTATATCAGCGATCTTTCTTCGGACCACTGGCCAAGTGTTTGGGACCTGGGGAGACGGAGTACGTGATGAGAGAGGTGCACGAAGGGACATGCGGCAATCACTCCGGTGCCGATGCTCTGGAACCGAATGGACGAAGACTCAAATAATTTTATCCCTAAATGCGATGGGTGTCAAAGGCATGCTCCGACGATTCATTAGCCCGGAGAGCTGTTGCATTCGGTGGTGTCACCCTGGCCTTTCATGAAGTGGGGAATGGACATCGTCGGCCCGTTACCATGGGCACTAGGTAAAGCCCGTTTCATTTTGTTTATGACTGATTATTTCTCCAAATAGGTCGAAGCGCATGCCTTTGAAAAAAACAGAGAAAAGGAGGTCATCGACTTCATATGGGATCACATCATCTGTCGCTTTGGCATCCCCGCCGAGATAACTTGTTACAACGGGCCCCAGTTCATAGGCGGCAAAGTCAACAAATTTCTCGAAGGGTTGAAGATCAAGAAAATTGTATCAACTCCATATCACCCATGTGCAAACGGACAAGCGAAATCCACGAACAAGACAATAATCCAAAACCTGAGGAAAAGACTCGAAGCATCGAAGCATCATTGGAGAGAAATATTACCGGAGATATTTTGGGCTTACAGAACTACATCGAAATCGAGCACAGGGGAGACTCCCTTCTCGCTGGTTTACAGGGCAGAAGCTCTTATCCCTGTAGAAGTTGGTGAACCAACCCTCCGGTTCTGATATGCAACCGAGGAATCAAACGAGGAGGCCATGGCCGTAAGACTCGACCTCACGGACGAGCTTCGCGAAAACGCGTTGGTCCCTATTGCCGCTCAAAAACAAAGGGTTGAAAGATACTACAATCGGACAACCAATTTTCGTCATTTTCAAGTTGGGGACTTGGTGCTCCGAAAAGTTACCTTGAACACCAAGAATCCCAACGAAGGAAAACAGGGCCGGAACTGGCAAGGACCCTACAAGATAACCGAAGTAATAGGCAAGGGTTCATACCAGTTGGAGTCCATGGACGGGCAGCGGTTGCGCAATAACTGGAATGTGGCTCATCTAAAGAGATACTACTGCTAAGGTAAGAATAGCCCATGTTTTCTCTATTTGTGGTCTTTTCTCTTTTGTAGAAAGCCAAGTACCAGGCAGAGCAGGGAGCCCAAATCTGAAAACACATGTTGCACTGTTTTCCTTAGTACGGTTTTGTCCCAAAATGGGTTTTCCGACAAGGTTTTTAATGAGGCAACAAGTACAACGTGTTACTAGACAAAAATAGAGGACGAACGCCAGGACCATCGAGGTCACGCCCTCTGAGTGGGGACTTAATAGCACTCACCCGACCTTGCAACTCGGATAAATGCTAGGGGAATACTATGCCCGCATCGAAGATTACCCCAGTCAAAGAAGAGGAGAAACTCAACACTTGCTACGGAAAAATTATCCCGGCCACCGGCCATAAACTTCGATTTAAGGACCAAACAATCATAATGAATCGTGTCCCATTTAGCATTCTATGTAAGGACAAAACGATCATAATGAATCGTGTCCCATTTAGCATTCGATGTACGGACCAAACGATCATAATGAATCATTTCCCATTTATCATTTGCTACGGCAAAGGCAAAAGGAATGAAAATTCTCATGTGAACAAACATTTTGCAAGCACTAAACTATCGAAAGTTCGGATAACAATATCTCAGGAGACTTTCTGATAAACGGACTTTACCCCGGTGATAACCGCTGTATTTCGACACTGCTTCATTCACACGCCCTATACCGGGCACAATGGTCGAAATTCGACAAAGGCAACGAGGTCACAATGATTCGAGCAAAAATTTAATAAACTTCCCCAAACGGGAACCGTTACGTCAAAACTTAGCCAAGGCCGAAGAAATATCGGCCCTAAAATATTGCCGCAAAATACCGGCTCTAAGGAAACGCCTATCGTGTTTCAGAGATATCTGAATTCACAACGCATCGGGTAAGTCCTACGGGCATAGTGAATTAACGACTACGAGTCTATTTGTTCTAAAAAAGCATCGGGTAAGTCCTACGGGCACGGTGAACTAACGACCACGAGCCAGCTCGCCCTCAAAACGGACCAACACTTCTGGTAAAAGTAATAGCAAACATTCAAACAAGGAAACCAGAAAGATGCATTTTTCATTTATACAAAGGGATGTTTTTTACATCGGAAAACCAAAGTCCTGCAGAGGCAAAAAATAAAATAAAGATAGAAGCCAAGTACAGGCCCTAATCTACTCGGAATGGCTGGAACCGGAGCGCTCAGACTCTGTCCGCTCAGAGTCATCGGAGTCGGAACCGAGAGCATCCTTAACCTCTCCTTCGACCCTTTTATCCTCGGCAATAAGGGCCAGAAGATCGGTAAAGCCATGCTCGGCTTGCTCGAGAGTAATCCTACGGGACTTCCACTTCTTGTACTCAGCAACAATAGAAGCCTGAGCCTCGACGTCCTCGACGCTCTTCAAAGCCTCATCCAAATTAGCCTCGGCCTGGGATAACTTCACTACTAGAGCATCCCGAGCCTCCCCAAGAACATTCTGCATCTGGATGGCCGATTGAAGCTCGACCTGGAGGTTGTCATTTGCATCGGCCATTTCCTTAAGTTCGTTCTTCAGATCATCGCACATCCGGGCCCTGCTATCCGCTTTCTCTTCGAACACCCTAGCACGCTCTTAATACCAGGCACTCTCAGATTCGAGTAGCTGGTTCCTCTCGGCCAAGCTCGCAGCATCCGACTTCACCAAATCTAGCTCCTCCCGGAGTTGGGAGAAAGTGGTCTCAAGCTCACCGAGCCTCGAGGAAATTTGAGCGTTATCCCGGCTAAGGCTGATCTTCTCAGCTTCGAGGCTCCGATTGTATTCAGTCATGGTGACCAGTTCACTCCTCAACTGACTGTTCTCGGCCTTCGCTGCGTCAAGCTCGGGCTGAAGATTGGAAAGAGCGACTGCTCGGCTCAACTCCTCCTCCTTCTCCCGAAGAAGGTGCAGATACTTCTCCGTTTCCCGGCCCTGGGCATCCAATTGGCCCTTAAGATCATCCATCTCTTGCTGGGCGCGGACGAAGGCCTCGTTGACAAGCACCACACTCTGCAAAGGAAAGAAAGTTAAAAACTTGAACGGGACAGGGTTAAAATCCTCAGTAAAGGTGTGCAGAAACGGCTTAAAATCCTACTCGGTTGCCCGCATGCATACCCTCGTTGACGAGGCATTGCCAGGTAACCCTGGTCATCTTCCGTTTATCCAAATCCAAGACAAGAGGCCTCAGATAGCTCGCTATGCATATCGGGCGAGAAAGGAAGCTGCATTCCTCGGGGACAGTGACCACGACCAATTTTGTTCTTCTCGGTTCCACGCTTGGCGCTGGGAAAATACGCACCAAGCTGTCCCTGGCCCCAGATTCGGAGGATCGAATGGCCTACCTCGTGGCCCGAGGGATAGGGAGATACCCGAATCCCGCAGCTTCGCCGGTAGCGGGAGGGGTGCCCGAGAACAAATCGTCAAACTCGTCAGTCCTCGGAGCCGGAGTAGAGGAACTTGGAGCAGCCTCAATATCTTCGGCAAAGCTCGGGGGTTCCGTAGTTGCAGCAGGCTCATGCTCGGCCGTCAGATCAACGTCAACAGGGATTTCGATATCCGGGACCGACCCAGTCCTTTGACCGACTTCAGCAGCGGCCGCCTCCCCGGACCTCCTTATCCTTTGCAGGGGAGCTTCATCAGAAGAAGTTTCACCTGTAATGTCGACAAAGTCAATCGACCTTAGAGGAGCCGGGGAAAGAATTTCTTCCGCACCTGTTTGTGAGACCAGAACCAGAAGTCATTCAGCAGCAGAAGGAAGAGGTGAAACGGCAACGGCCACCTCAGGGATCGGAGCCACGGGAGAATCGGCATCAACTCTCCGAATAATGATATTGGGCTCTGCTTCATCCCGTGAGGACAGGGCGACGCTCCTCGCCATCTTCTTCGACTTTTGCCCTCTCTCCGAGGGCCTCTTTCTTTTAGCAGCAGCAAGGGCACGAGACGCACCCGCTGAATAGAACTCAGGTGCCGACGCTGTGGGTTCCGCGCCCGACTCCGATCTTGGATCCACCTAGCCCTTGGGCAAACCTGCAAGCCGAAGAGACAATTAGTGCGGATAGTGAAAAATAAAGTGAACACGGGTAAAAGCAAAGTACTACCAT
This sequence comes from Lycium barbarum, assembly GCF_019175385.1. Taxonomy (NCBI): domain Eukaryota; kingdom Viridiplantae; phylum Streptophyta; class Magnoliopsida; order Solanales; family Solanaceae; genus Lycium; species Lycium barbarum. The sequence goes on along the minus strand of NC_083345.1, from coordinate 60,335,134 downwards.
GGTTTTGGGTGACCCATCGGCCGCGTGACAGGTGGGCCCATGTCCGGTTGTCGCGGTCATACTGGCTGAGGAGTGCCGTGACCCATTCATTCAGGTTACAGACGACCGGAGAAATGTGTCCGTTTGCTAATAAAAATAAGAAAAGCAGTGAGAAAATAAGACCGAAGAATGACAAAACATACAAAGGCAATAACTCGAAGTTCAGGCTTACGCTTGTTGTTCCACTCTTCCGGGAAGGGCATGAAATCATTCGGAATGATGTCCTAGGTCCGCACCCGGGCGAACCGCTCTAACCAGCCTCGGTCTCTGTCTTCATCCATCTTTGAGAAAAAGGGATTCCGGCTACATTTTGCTAGTTTTATTACGCCGCCCCGGAATAGCCTCGGGGAATATAGGCGTATCAAGTGGGCCAACGTGAGCTCTTTCTCGGCGTTATTGGCCAGTAGCCGGAGGCACGCCACGACCCTCCAAACAATCGGACCGATTTTGGCCAAGGTCACGCCGTAAGTCCGACACATGTCTAAGATGACCGGGTCGATCGGAGAGTCGAGTTTGAGAGTGAAGGGATAAGTGTAAACGTACAAAAAGCCGTTTCGGTGGTCGGTGACAGATTCGTCTGGCCCAGGGGTGAAGACTTGAACCGAACGCGTGTACCACCCGCAGTCAGCCCGGACTAGGTCGAGCTTGTCCTCGGTAATGGACAAGGGGTATCGCCTCACATCGAACCCCCTGTCGGACACCGACGAAGGTTTTTCAACCTCGAGGTCTTTGTTGAAGTTAGGTTTGGCCGGGATAATATCCGAGGCTGTAGGCTTGAAGGAGCTCTTTGTTTTAGCCGGAGATACGGCCTCGGTTCCTGGGGATGAAACCGAGGGAATGTCATGGGAAGTGGTTTCAGACATTGGGAAATATGAAAGGAAGAAGTTGAATGGATTTGAAAGAGGAGATAAAAAAGGCAAAAGAGCAAAGGGTACAGTCAAAAGGTTCAAAACTGGCAAAAGCTACAGAAGGAAGCAACAACAGGCGAGAATAAGCAAAAAAAAAGTGGCAGAATCGATCCTTTTCACGTAATGCAAGCAGTAGATCAACAAGAATCAAGTTTTTCAGATGATTATGAGCAAAGATATTGAATGTGTAAGAGGCGGAACGTTTGAAGCAGAAAGGATTAATCGAAGGACTAAATGTTCAAATGATGAAATGGAACGGCCTTATATAGGCAAGGGACTGTGGCGGTTACGATTCCCCGGCCAATCCGGGAGCGCCACGTGCCCCCATAATTAATGAGAAGCGACTCGAAACGACGTGCATGCGGCGGCTGTCAGAGCGGACCATCCGAGATAGGGCACGTGGCCGCTGAAAAGGGAGACGTGACGCAACCGTTCCCGCCAAAATGAGAAGGTAACAACGAGCTAATGAAGTCACCGGTTTCGTGATTCATCCACTTCCCGTTACTCTGATAGATCGGTGATCCGGGAAGTGTGGGGACTATCTGTATACCGTAAAAATTGGATATGAGTCAAACCGGTGAGATGAGGGACCGAAGGAAGTAGGTTACAAGAACATAAGTGAAGACTTTCATTCTGAACCGGAGGAATGCCCGGACTGGAGGAACGCTCGGACCGGAGCTGAGCAGGGGCACCGTTTGGTCCGGTTTCTTCATCATCGGGTCAGTCGGGGCCATTAGTCCGAATATCCGTGGCCATTGGTCCGGTAGAGCCATTGCGCGTGAGCCACGCGTCGGTAGCGTCCTGCCATGGTCAACTACCCACCATGCTTGTGTCAGTACGGCCAACCTAACCCACTCAGAGTTGTCCTTTGTCTTATTTTTTTTTATGATTAGTATTGTATGAAGCCCATGGAGGCAACACTATAAATAAAGCTCACCCCTCTCCTTTATGGGGGTTGGCTTCCTTACATAAGTTAAACTTTGTAGTAGCAATATATATAAAAAATCTCTCTCTCAAACACCTAATTTCGGTCACATTTGTTGTGTTCATTTCTTGCATTACTTCAATCGAATAACACTCACACATTAGTGAACATACGAGTAAATAGAAAACCATCGATTATCATTGCTCTCGTCGTGTTATATATATATTTATATCTTTCTTTTATCAAGCAGATTGAGACTTAACCACATATCTTATACGCACTCACAAATTTAATTGGTTATCCAAATTCGGGTTAAACAGATACATGGTCCAGACAAAGTAAATAAAAAAAGGGAAAAGGGTCAAATATACCCCTCTAGTTTAGTTTATTAGTCAACTTTGTCCTCCATTAGAGAAAGTAGTCAAATATACCCCTCCATTAGCGAAAGTGCACACATGTAGGCTTAAGTGGATGGAAATCCCAATTCAGCCAAAATTAACCATTTAACTAAAAATACCCATGCCCCAACGGTTGACCCGCCCCGATTCATCACAAAATAAATTCACCCCACCAAAATATACCCCTCTACTTTCCCATTTCTATTGAATGATGATATATAGGGAAACAATGTTGTAGATGGTGATGGATAATTTTTCCCTAGGACATCCATTGTGTTGTAGTAACCAGCATGAGGACCAAGGACATAAGAGGGATAGAAGTAATAGCTACAGCAATTAAGCGTGCTCTAAATAGAACTAGCGTTTGTTCAAAACGAGAAATATAAACAACAATGTTAATCATGAGAAGCAAACAAGCAATGGCTACAGCTATAAAGAAAAATAGTTGTAATTTTATAGCAATGACAGAAGTAATAGCTACATCAATTTATGTAATCTATTAATTAATCTCACTTACCTAAATGCGTAGAGGGGTATATTTAGGTGGGGTGAATTTATTTTGTGACGGGTCGGGGTGGGTCAACCGTTGGGGCATGAGTATTTTTATTTAAATGATTATTTTTTGCTGAATTGGGGATTTTCATCCACTTAAGGGTACATGTGTACACTTTGGCTAATAGAGGGTATATTCGACTACTTTCGCTAAAGGAGGACAAAGTTGACTAAAAAATAAAGTAGATGGGTATATTTGAGATTTGACCCCTTTCCCTTAAAAAAAAGCTAGATAAATTGTTGAGGTTTCAGAAGATGTTCCAAACACAGTGATATGCAAGCACAGGGTCAATGGAACTTGTCTAAATACATGTTCCATCATAAAGACAGATGCAGACAAGTACCAAAGCAAAGGAGATGAAGATTACTCAGTCCCAGAACAGTTCTTTGAAGAATAGAACAAGAATGTAAACAGGCTCTATCACAATGAAGTCATCAGGTGCAAGGCATGAATGAATCAGATCTGCAGAGATCATGAGGAGGAAAGGTGAAGGTGACTAAGAAAAGACATAGAAGAAATTATCCAAGCAAAGAAAGTTGCAGACAAAACATACGAACCAGGTCTGCGAACATATTCGAACACAGATCAAGAACATAATCAGAGTCACATAGTGAGACAAGGATAAAGACATGATAAATTCAAGCAATGAATAAATCTGAATGAAGAAAAAGGAGACAGACACAGAGCAAAGATCATGATGCATGAAACAAGTCTGTCAACATGGTCCATCATCCAACACAAAAGCTGTAACGACCCATTTAGTCATTATGGCACTTTTGACCCATTTCCCCTCGTTGACCTTTTCCAAGCCCTGTTAGTATGATTTTGACCTGTGGGAATGGGCGACAAGGTTCTCAAAGTCATCAGTCGAGTTCTCTTATGATTTATGAGGACCAGAGTTTTAAAGTGAAAAGGTTTGACCAATAGTTGACTTTTGGGTAAAAGGGCCCTTTTTGAAATTCTGTTAATTCTGTGAGGTCCTGAGGGTCGATTAGGACATAGTGGGATATTCGGTTTAGTTCCCGAGGCATTCAGGGGTGTTTTGTCCCGTTGGTTTGAAAGTTGGTTTTGGTAGTTTGGGGGTAAACCCGATCAAATAGACCTCTGTTGGGAATTCTAAGGTCACGAGTAAGTTCATGGCATATTTTTATGTATGTCTACCTATCTGTTTGTGTCAGGAGGCCTCGGATTGGTGTTGGGATTTTGGATGAAAACTTGTTGAAACTAGATTTCTACTAGTTTCTGGTGTCTCACCCCGGTGAATGTAGCTATGCCCCGGTGATACTTGGCCCTCAGCATGAGCATCCTGGTCATTTAATAAGTTGCGCCCCAGTGGGCTGTCATCCGCTGAGGAGGTACTGCTGTAGCGGGCCTCTGTTCGCGAGAGCGGGTGACACTGAATCAAAAAACCCTTTTTAATTCTAACTTCGAAACCATTCCTCCTATTCACCAAATTATTGATCTAGAGAGAATTAAGGGCGATTTGGAGAGCTACTTGGATGGAATCTTCAGTAGGGTAAGATCTTCACCCTCTTTATTGTTTACATTATGATTAGTAAGAAAATGTATGGTGATTATGAATGGGGTTAGTTTTTATAAGCATGGAATCTTATCAATTAGTGGACTGTAGCTTGGATATCTAAATTGGATTAAGAAATTGATTATGGATAGTTAGGGTTTATTCCTAATTTGGGGTCTTCTCATTAAATAGTGAAATCGATGACTAATTTATCCTAATTAGCAATTGAAGAGTAGAGTTGAACTTATAGAACATTGGATTACCATTTTCATTCTTGAAATTCTCATTTTGTTCTTGTAGGCCCTATTTCCTCTTTTAAAGTCTAATCTTCGATTTGAATAAGTCTATAGCAATATGGGTATCGTTAGTCTTGTAAATTAGTGGACTGTAGCTTGGATCTCTTAATTGGATTAAGAAATTGATTATGGATAGTTAGGGTTTATTCCTAATTTGGGGGCTTCTCATTAAATAGTGAAATCGATGACTAATTGATCCTAATTAGCAATTGAAGAGTAGAATTGAACTTATAGAACGTTGGATTACCATTTTCATTCTTGAAATTCTCATTTTGTTCTTGTAGGCCCCATTTCCTCTTTTAAAGTCTAATCTTCGATTTGAATAAGTCTATAGCAATATGGGTATCGTTAGTCTCCTTTTCTAACTTAGATTACGATGTTGACTAGGCTTCAATTATTCGGAAGCTTCTCTGAATGGCAAGGCTCACGTTTGATTGTTCGTGGCACAAGCTCGGCATTGGTAGGTTAGGGCTTACCTTATTTAGACTTTGATTAGTGAAACGTATGTATGCGTAGAATTGACAGGAGAAAGCATGATTAGCTCTTTGGACATCATATTGGGATGGATATACTCTTAGGTTGGTATGACTTCTGATTATGCGGGCTTGTCGCCATTGTTTTACGTATTGCGACATGTGGTGTACTTGTTGATGTGATTGGGTGATGTGAGGTGATGGATTCATTATGATGATTGGAACTCTGTGTTGTTCCCATTTCCATGGTGGTTGTGATTTGTGCAAGTCTTGTTATGATTTATGGTGCTTTGTGATCTCCATAGCATATTCATTGGCATTTGATTCATTGATATCTCATTCATGCATGATGAAAATGTTGTGGGAAATAGTTTGATAAAAGAATCATGGAAAAATTGATGGAAAAAGACTTTGGAAACATTTTATGAAAGTAAAAGATGAAAGTCACCTCTAGGCTTTGTGCGGAGTGGCTGGTTTTATGAAAGTCAAAGATGAAAGTCACCACTGGGCTTTGTGTGGAGTGGCTGGTTTTATGAAAGTGAAAGATAAAAGTCACCTCTGGGCTTTGTGAGGAGTGACTAGTACATGGACACCAAGGGTCCTCCGCGGGTCATGACTGTCGAGATGTCAAAATTCCATCCAGAGCATGTGTGTACAGGTTGGGTTATTGGCCATTGCATTGCAGTGACATCCATCTCATTGCACTGCACATATAATCATCTTATTTACATATATTGATCGGATTTGTGGTTGTACTTGTGTTGTGGCTATTCTGAGGAAACAATGAAAGACTTGGCAGGCTTGTGTTTAGGTGCTTCACCATAGGCTATGACTCGGCTACTGATCATTTGTGATCTGTATGGATGTTTGTGTCTGTCTGCTTATCTTGTTTGATTCTGTATTTTATATACGTGAGCTAATCTTAGTCGACCTATGATGCTTACCAGTACTTATTATTTGTACTGATGCTACCTTGTTGTATTCTTTTCTGAGTACACAGTTTGTTATAGATTCCAAATTAGGTCCTCGTGTGTGAGTTTCCTGAGGCAGTCAGTTGGAGTTTTCAGGGTGAGCCATGTTCCGATCCACTACTTGAAAAACTTTTCTATCATGATATATGTCCTTGTATTCGAGACAAAATTGTTCAGACTTGATGTACTTCTACTATTTAGACTTATGCACTTACTTAGTAGCTTTTGTATTGCGACTTGACTAAATTCCTTGGGTAGTTGCTGTATTTCCAAAGTTATATACTTTATATAAAATGTATACTGCGTAAAAGTTCTATTTCTTTTGGTATGCTTAATTTGAATGTTGAATAAGGGAAGAGTTAACCCACCAGAGGGGTTAGCGTGGCTGCCTGCTCGACCCACGAGTTGGGTCGTGATAAGTTGGTATCAGAGCCCTAGGTTACCCGATTTTACAAGTAGAAAAGCATGTCTAGTAAAGTCGTGCAGATCGGTACGATGACTTCCGTACTTATCTACGAGAGGCTATAGGACATTAAAGAAACTTCCAATTCTTCCATTCCTTTCGTGCTACTTCGTTCGAATTGGTATCTATTCCATTCCAATTGGTATCTGAATTTACTTGTCTTAATCACACACGGAAGGTGCAAACTCGTTCGTAATTTCTTATGCGAGCAGTTTGATACGATATAGCGCGGTAAGGTATGAGATGTGTTATTCTGGTATGAATGCGTGACCCAAGTTCAGTTTCCAGTTATGACTTGAAGTTTCGGTTGTGTGGGGTAGGGATTGAGACTTCTTATTTTGTGATATTCTTGGAAAGATGGACGTGATCATATAGAGGATCACATGATCTCTATGTTTTCAGCGATTGGTTGCTCGGAAGTCGCAGAAGTCCATCTACGGTTTAACAAGAATGACTCGCTCGAGGTGTGATTGGGTTGGGAAAGTTTCAGCATCGTCAAAAGTATTATGATAGTTTGCATTGCATGAGTGTACCCATGGCAGGTTAACTATTCAGCAGTGGCAGTGTATTAGATGCCGATTTATGGGAGCAGGTGTAAGTTTGGTAAGGATATTTGGATTTGGCGAAAGGATAGTGACTGTGTGTAATGAAGAAGAGAAGTTGAGAATAAGGATATGAGGGGCGACTTGTGTGTTAAGGCATGGGAAAGTAAGGCTTCTTAAGGGATTATGGTAATAGTACTTCATTGTCCTAGGGGACGGAGGCATGAGGAAGATAATTTGGATGGATCAATCGCCACTATATGAAGGGAAAAATTGGTATCTAATGTGGTTATCATGATAATGTTGCAAGATGTACGAGGGTGGATTTCATAGACAGTTGTGAAAAGTTAAGTTGGGCTCGATATGACATAATGTTAGTGATGGAATAAGAACTAGTGGTTTGTAAGTTCTTTCAGGAAAAAAAAGGTTATCGGTTTTAGATCGGAGAGCAAGGTTACTTATGACGAGTGGAGAATTAAGGGAATAAACAGCAGTGATTTTTCATTGAATGTGGTGTTAGTCGGGCCGTTGGTGTGTGAGGTTAGTGATAGACAGGGGTCATTTGAACCAAGGGTTGTTGATTGAGAGTTCTGTTGTGGTTTTTAATGCAGAAGGTATGTGAGTTTGGTAAGGATCTTTCAATTTGGCGAAAGGATAGGGATCGTGTGTAATGAAGAAGAGAAGTTGAGAATAAGGATGTGAGGGGCGGCTTGTCTGTTAAGGCGTGGGAAAGTAAGGCTTCTTAAGGGATTATAGTAAGAGTACTTCATTGTCCTAGGGGACGGAGGCATGAGGAAGAGAATTTGGATGGATCAATCTCCACTATATGAATGGAACAATTGGTATCTAATGTGGTTATCAAGATAATGTTGGAAGATGTACGAGGGTGGATTTCATAGACAGTTGTGAAAAGTTATGTTTGGCTGGACATGACAGAATGTTAGTGGTGTAGTAAGAACTAGTGGTTTGTAAGTTCTTTCAGGAAAAAAATGGTTATCGGTTCTTGATCGGAAAGGAAGGTTACTTGTGACGAGTGGAGAATTAAGAGAATAAACAACTGTGATTTTTCACTGAATGGTGTGTTAGTCGGGCCGTTGGTGTTTGAGGTTAGTGATAGAAAGGGGTCATTTGAACCAAGGGTTGTTGATTGAGAGTTATATTGCGGTTTTTAATGCAGAAGGTATGTGAGTTTAGTAAGGATCTTTGGATTTGGCGAAACGATAGTGACCGTGTGTAATGAAGAAGAGAAGTTGAGTATAAGGATTGAGGGGAAACTTGTGTGTTAAGGCGTGGGAGAGTAAGGCTTCTTAAGGGATTATGGTGTTACACCTCGGAAAACAAAAATTGTTGATTCACAGTGGATAGACTAACGAGGGGAACGAAGTATATGATGTTTCAATAAGTAAGAAATAGCATTGGATGATCCTAATTGAGATTTCGAAGGCATTTGAGGTAATAGAAGAAAGTGTGCCAAGAAAGGCATGGTATACGTTATGTATCGGAAAGGATTTATGAGTAACGAATTAATGATGTCTTAATGATGTTTTGGAGAAGAGCTATAACATCCCTTAGATTGTTAAGGAGGTGTTAAACAAATGTTAAGAAGGTTTCATAAGGATGGGAGATCAAACGAGTCGACGAGAACGAACTTCGAAAAACTGGGCATTATACGGCCAAACATACAGGTCGTATAAAACATACGGTTCGTATGTTCAACCGTATAATCAGCCCAGATTAGCACCTCTCTCTTGACCAAATCTACGGCCAGACATACGGTCAGTATAGTTTATACGGACCGTATGTTGGTCCGTAGAAACTGGTCGAGACAGATTTATGTTATTAATAAAGGACCAAGTTTCATTTCATTTCATTTTCCCCTTCACACCCCTTCTCTCTAGAACTCTCTAGAAATCTTCTCCCACAAGAATTCAAGAAATATTAGTGATCAACTACATCAATATAAGTGAATCAAGTGTAAGAAGCACATTAAAGTTCATCCAAGCCAAGGAATATCAATGGAAGTGAGCTAGGGTTTTGGTGCAAGAGAAGTATTTCAACTCAAGGCTTATTCCTACACCATCTAAGGTAAGTTTCATGGTATTTTCATGTTGTTTAAGGTATTGAAAAGTTGAAACACTTGGATTGTAAAAGGATATAGAAAATGGGTCATGAGTAAGGGAATAGTGCCATTTTGAGTAGTAGTTTGGAGTGAATCATGAATATTGATATGTGGTAATTATAAGTACGCTATAAATGACATTTAGAACATGGGGTAAGTATTATATGTGAGAAAATGCGATAGTGAACTATAATCACAATTATGGAGAAATTGAAGTGAAATTGTGAAATGCGGATAATGTAGATGAATGATGATTTTTGTGTATAATATTGTGAATGTTGTGATGGATGTTGGGAGTTGATATGTAAAATGAGGAAAGTTGTATAAACAAAGGAAATGCTGCCCAATTTTCTCTAGCATTAGTAAGCACGTTTATATAATCAAGTAGCTAATGTTGAAGCGAATTCCTTTGAAGGTAGAGATGTGAGCGTTGAAGGAGAACGATCAAGCGATAGACTAGCAAAGCAAAGAGGTATGTAAGGCTAGTCCCTTCTTTCTAAGGCATGACTCCTATGACAGGAATCTTCCTAATTTTCCATAATCTTCCTAAATAAAGGAACTATGAGTCCATGACTGTAATGAGCTATATATGTATGAGATAAAGAAAAGAGATACGATACGAGCATGATAACGATGCTGATGAATTTAAGTATAACGAATCCTAGAGTAACATACGACGTCCATGAGTTTAATGTTCCTAAGTATAATTTCATTGATGATTTTCCTTGTGTACACTCACCTTAAAATGCTAGTTCCTCCAAGGTGAGACATGATGATTATGATCACTCCGTAACGTAGTCGAGGGTTCACGACCTTATGTCACCTCGACATAGCCATGGTTACCTCCAAGTTTTAATGTAGGATTAATGATGAATGTATGATGATGTTAAGTTATGGTAAGATTATTATATGCCTATGAGATGTGTAATAATGATGAGTTTATGATGAGTATATGATGATACGATTCCACCGTGCCTAAATGGTTGGACATGTCACCGCTAAGGCGGGCTGCTTATGATTCCACCGTGCCTAAATGGCCGAACATGTCACTGCTAAGGCGGGCTGCTTATGATTCCACCGTGCCTAAATGGCCGTACATGTCACCGCTAAGGCGGGCTGCTTATGATTCCACCGTGCCTAAATGGCCGGACATGTCACCGCTAAGGCGGGCTGCTTATGATTCCATCGCGCCTAGAAGGCCGGACATGGTCACCGCTAGTGGGTGGCATATGATGGTTACCCGGACGCGGGTTAACGATGATGATATATATGATACGATGATGTATGCGCTATGATGATACATGTACTACGATTATATATTATATACGTATGAAATGCATCCATCCTTAAAAGTTACGCAGGTTACATCTTCATCTTATGTCTTATGATTTCTCTATTACGTTCACTTTATTCATGCATTACATACTTAGTACAATGTTCGTACTGATGTCTGTTTTCTTTGGACACTGTGTTCATGCCCACAGGTAGACAGGGAGGTCATCCAGACTCGTAGGAGTAATTAGCTGACTTGAGGGCATTCCATTGTTCCGGAGGTGCCATTGACTTATTCTTTTGTGTGTATATATATGTTTATGTATTTTGGGCATGACGGGGTCCTATCCCGTCCATATGTCTAGTACTCTAGTAGAGGCTCGTAGTTACGTATGTGTGGGTAGTATGGTCTCATAGGTTCTCCTCGTATGTATATAAGGTAATTATGTTTCCAAATGAAAAATGGTTTTCCTATGATTATGAGCACATGAATATTAAAGAAGTGTGTAATGAGTATGATGAGTAACAGAATGAGTGGTGCTCGGTGGTTAGCCCGCGGTACACATCATGGCCCCTAGTCGGGTCGTGACAAAAGTGGTATCAGAGCAGTTTAGTCCTAGAAAGTGTCTACGAGCCGTGTCTAGTAGAGTCTTGTTTATAGTGTGTTGCGCGCCACACTAATAAACAGGAGGCTACAGGGCATTTCGGAAAAATGACCATATTTCATCTTAAGAGATCGTGCGATAGAGCTGTATTATAAGATTATCCCCTCCCTAATTGTGCGTTATAATTTCAACAAAGCTGACGAAAGGAAAAGCTACGGCAGCCCAGAAGGGCAAGATAGTGGTTGAAGAAGGGCTTAAACAGGAGCCGTCTATGGATTTAGAGGAGAGCGAACCCCAAAATAAGGCCCTATCTCGGTTTTCCCATAGTTCGCCCACTTTAGAGGATCAAAGGGGAGCCTTAACTTTAGCTCCAGCACCCCCCCCCCCCCCCCCCCCCCCCGTTCATCCACCAGATGCCTTAGGCCAAGAGATGAGACAGACCATCCTTCTACTGACTCAATTGGTAGCCGCTCAAGCTCAGCGGCAGAATGTGGGCCACGGTAACAAGGGTTGGAAAAAGAGAGTTAGTTCCTCAAGGTTTGATCATGAGTTTAGGGATGCTCTGAGGCAACAATTCTCTAGGCACTCAGTTCTTTCAACAAGTAGTGCTCCTCCTGTCACGACCCAAATCGGAGGGCCGCGACTGACACCCAAGACCCTACTCGGCTGAGTGCCATACTACCATTCCATCCATGAGTCATAACTTTTTGTGAACCTTTAATCTATGAAATGATGCTTCCGTCAGGTATAGAAAAACTTTTCAATAAAACTCTTTTGTCAAATCAGGGACTTCTCCCTTATCGTTAATTCAAGATAACATTTAGTCATAAGTAAAATCTTTACAAAGGAAACAAAGCATAAAGACACATCGACCTATATGGTCGCCCTACATAACTGTCGACTCCTCGACGCCCTATCCACAGGACACTGTCTGCAAAGTCTCTAACATATACAAAATACCATAACATAAGTACTTTGATTCGGCAACACTCCGAACTGAGATGGAGCTCGCCAATCTAGCTGATAGACTGGGAACATCCTATAGCCAATGTCTTCTACTCATCTGTATACACTTGCGTGGCATGAAACGCAGTGCCCCCAAGAAAAGGGACGTCAGTACGAATAATGTACCGAGTATGTAAGGCAGAACTGAAACAATATATCTCGACTCGGATGATAAAAGAATAATAGACTCAACCTGTACCAGTAACCAACTCTGATAGATATGTACGTGCATATGAACTTTTGATGCAGCATGAGTATGTATGTATATATATATAGATATAATGCATGCCTTCACCCTGCGCGTAGCCCCTTCGGGCATAATAACATAATGGCCCCTTCGGGCAGCCGCTTCCGGCTTAATAATGATGGCCCCTTCGGGCAGCCGCTTCCGGCTTAACAATGATGGCCCCTTCGGGCTGCTGCTTCCGGCTTAACAATGATGGCCCCTTCGAGCAGCCGCTTCCGGCTTAACAATAATGGCCCCTTGGGGTAGCCGCTTCCGACTTAACAATGATGGCCCCTTCGGGCGTCATAATGATCGTATACCAGCTGATCAGGTGGGTTGCGTATATAATGCCTTAGCCCTTTTCCCTTCCCCATGAAATGATGTCGTGCATGTATGTAAATATGCAAATGTATGAAAATCTTTGAAAACCATCAAAAGACTCCCTTCGGAGCAACTTTTATTTCAAACGGGAACTTCTTCCCTTTTCTTAAAAATGGGAACTTCTTCCCCTTTTCCCAAAAATGGGAACTTCTTCCCCTTTTCATTTGTCTCCTTCGAGACTCGAAAATTAAATGTACAATGCATAGGTAAGAGAAAGACCTTATGAATGTCCCCTTCGGGATTTAGACAACTTTATGAAATCGCACAACTTAAGAATGCCCCTTCGGGCTTAAGAGGTCAAAGAACTTGTCATAGATCATGCCAAAAAGAAGGAAAGGACAGCCCTAACATACCTGTTCGACCTCCTATTGGCTACGCTTATGCGTCCGAGCTCGTAGGTCTTCCTTTAAAAGGATTTACACTAACGTTAGGCTCTTTACCGCACACTTGTGACAAGTTTCAAATCAAACAATTTTATGTTCTGCCGAAAATCGGGCAGCATTTCCCCTGATTATATGCCTAGCCCAAATTCTCAATTCAACAACCAACAACAACAATAACAATACCAACATCAATAGTATCATTTCCAGCTCCAAAGTATTCCATAGAACAGCCCACACGCTGTTTTCCAACTTCCATAACTAATCAACTCAGTATACAATTATTTAACCACGCTTTCCTCGTAAATAAACCGGTATTAACACAAATAGAAAGAGATTCATACCTTTCCCTCGATAATAACGCTATATTTTCACTCCACCACCTTGAACTTAAGCCACAACGCCTCAATACACAATTTTGTAGCCGTAACTATACGCTATCTGGATCGGAATTCGGGAATTATAATTGATCCTGGCTAAAATTTGGTGTTGAAAGGGTATGGGAGGGTTCCAGAATTTTTGGGGTGTTTTTGGGTGTTTTGGATGAAGAAGGGGGTGGGGGGTAAGCCCCCCTTATATAGAGTTCTAGAATCTGCCTGCACCACCTTTAAAATCGTTCAGCGAAATCGCGGTGCCTTCTGGCGCATTCGCGCAGGCTTAAATTTTCTGCCTGCGCGTTCGTTCAGTAAAAAGGTCATAACGCTTGATCCCGATGTCGTGTGAGGGCACACGACCTGCGGTTGGAAATCTCTTTCAATTATGTACAACTTTCATTCTTGGTGTTTTTCCAAATTCCAAACTTATAATGTCGTTTTGGCCCCTCCAAGTCAAATCATCCGAAAATGTTTCCTTAAATCGTCCTTTTGGAGGGCCTATGCCCATATTTGGCTTAGGAGTCCTTCTTAGGACTTGCTCATCTTTCCATGTACTACTCATATATCTCTTCGTATATCCTTTATAAAACCTCGGCATGTGGGCCCCGCTTAGATTGCAGTAACGAGGGCTTCCATCGAGCAACGTACTACCTGATTTACACCATATGGTCTCCGAATGTCATATGTATACATATTCTTATACTCAGATCATATAATCTTCATCCCTGACCCAAGCCTAAAATTTGCTCAGCGCGTTCGAGCCTCGTGGTGGCGCATTCGCGCAGACCATTTTGGTGGTCTGCCAGCCCGACTTGTAACGTCCATATCTCCTTACCCCGATATCCTATTGAGGAGCGGTTCGTTGCGTTGGGAACTAGACTTCATGAAATTTACTTTAGGCTTTTGTTTCACTTCAAACTCTTAATATACTTAGAGATATTCTTTCTCCCAGTTAGACCAAAATTTCTGTACCAAACTTTGCCCAACTTTCCTTCAAAGCCTGGGAAGCTTAATCTCCTTAGTTCATTCGTTTTTCAATCCTTCTATAACCTGTTACGTGAACTCGAACTCTTAAAATTATAAAACGAGCACATATGATCTGGTATCTTCTTGTCAATAACTCCGATGTCTACAATTGAATAGCTAACACCAAAAAAATCTCGACATGCAGAACTACGGGATGTAACACCTCCACAGTTTCCTAGACCCAGGTTTGATGGATCTACTTATTCTAGGTCACCCCAGAGTCTCAGAGTTTCCAGTTCTCAGATTTGGATTGGTTCTAGTTAGACGAGAACCCCGGTACCACGATGTACTCAATGTTCTAGGTTATATTGGGGACCGTACCGCTTGGGCTCGGATGTTTGTTATGCCTGTGTTCGGCCAGGCCATTTAAAGCGCGACTGCCCATCGCTACGTGGTAAAGATAAGGTTCAGACTATGGGAGTGGTAGCTGGCTCTTCATCATCGGTGCGCCCTCCAAGGCCAAGGCCACAAATGTTAGTAGGCGGTGATAGGGACCGAAGAGGAATGCCCAGTCCAAGTGGATCCCAGCATCATATCCATTTGTTAGCTGAGCGACAGGATCTTGAGTCTCCCCCTGATATTGTCCTAGGTATATTGTTAGTATCCTCTTATGATATGTGTGCATCGATTGATTCGGATCCTATGCCGTCATGTATCACTCCCGTTGTGATGATTGGGTTGAGGTGAAAAAAAATCTGAGCCAATCCGACAATTTGAGATGACTATATTTGTTAGTGACCTAGTGATAGCCAGAATCGTGATTCATGAGTAAGTTGATTAACAGTGAGTGAATATAAATAATATGTGAGTGTATATATATATATTGGAATTCTAGACCGAGTGTACAGGCACAACTTATGAGACAAGCTCTATTATTTATATCCTTTAATGGTAAGTGATCTTGCGTTGCTGAGTTGCGTATTATGTGTGTCCCGATATATGTCCTATTAAGACATCGGACGTGTTTTCTGGGATATGTGCAGGTTTGGGATTGTTATGCTTACAAGAGAAACTCTGCCGAAATTTTCCTAGAATCTAAAGGAGATAAGACATAAGCTTGTAATATGTCCTAACGGGAAAAGATGTTGTGCAAAAAGTAATGGCAGGACGAGACTAAGTTAGGTGTATCGTTGACAACTACAAGAGATGAGTTAAATATTATTGAATTGATAGTAACGGTAATTATAAGATCGGCATTGATATGGTAAAAAGAAATACTATAGTAAATTAAGGAGACTGGTAGTACTAAAGCATGACATAGAAGAGAAAAGGGTAACTCCAATAGAGTGTGATACTGAAGTATTGATTGGGTGGATAAGTACAAGAAAAAGACGACAAGTCTATTAGCAAAATAAAGTAACAACATGACTGAGGCAGGGGTATGACGAATGTGAATCCATTGGTAAAAAAATTTATATGGTAAGTGTAATAGGGCTGATTAGAAAGAGTAACAGGTTGAGTATGCTTACTTTGCAAGGTTTATTCTACTTTACGAGAAGGCTTGCGAACGAGGTAAAGAAGTGGCACTCTATAGCGTTGATTATGATCAAGATATAATGAGAGCGTGGCAAGAACTGTAATACAAAGTATAGCGAGGAAACGACTAAAGACGTGACATGTTCTATATGAATAAAGAGTGAACGCAAGTGTGAAACTAACAAGCGAGCCATGGGGCTGTAGATGAGAAAGCTTATAAGACTTTGTTAAGGGAAAGTCCAGCATAGAGGTTCCTCAATGACAGAAATGATAGCAAGCAAAAGGGGGAAGTCAACTTGAAAAAGAAATCAGAGAAAAGTGATATGGCAAAGTAGTAGTTTGTGATTTGTATAATCGAAAGTATGGGTGATATTTTTAGCTGGATGTAAAAGACCAAGACTATAGAAAGATGAATAGCGAAAGGATCAACACAATAAGGATAAGAGGTGATGATCAGAATGAACATAATAAGTTTTGGAAGCAAAGAATGGATTGTACAAAGGTAGTATATTCTAAAGGACAAAACGGTACTAAGTTAAGAATAGGGTTCCTCGTGCGAAGAATAAAGGATTGATTATAAAACGGAAGGAAATAAGATAAATCGAGGAGGAAGGAATGTAAAGGAATAAAAATGGAAATAGGAAGAGAAGGAAATGCGCCGCAAAGTACGCGCACTTAAGAAGTAGTTGTGTTATGATTAAAAAAGATGCATCTCCTACGAATATCCTATACCAAGTTAGAACGAGTAAAGCATATGAAGTAATGAGTTGAAAAGAAAAAGGTGGCCATGAGTTATGAGTTTACCGTACGACGATAAAGCGATAGAGTAAAGCTATCATCAACGACAAATACAATATGATTATAATTGGTTTTGAAATCAATGTTGAGTGCAACACAAGAGTAGAAGAGTATGAGGCATGAGGGGTATTAGTGGCGCATGAGACTTAGGCCCTGGAAAACAAAGATGACGTTACAAGTGAACTTTGAGCACCGAAGAAGAGGGCAAGTGACATTGCATGGGTGGTATGGATAACTAGACATACTACTATTGTGAGCATCCCTATGGGACAAAAGTTGTTAATTGGAGCGGATTTAGACATTGACTCACAACTACCAGATGAGCTAGGTAAAATACATCCTTGTTCGGATTGTTATGTCGGTTTTGTTACTTGGTTACAAACCTGCAAGATGAGTATGTTAAGACTTCACACATGAATTATCGTAGCTATAGATTACGGGGAACGACATGAATAAGATGTAGTATAGTAAGGGATATGTGAATTCAAGATTTGAAAGTGAGGCAACGGATTTGAGAATGGTACAAGTAAAACCCAAAAAAGGGAGGGGGGGGGGGGGGAGCGAGTAAAGAGAATACAAGTGTAGAAATTGAAACGATGGACCCTAAGATGCGATAGATATAGACTCTGAAACAAAGAGTGAGAGTTACACAGAAATGAGTTTAATGACTAGTAAATAAACGAACACGAATTGAGTAGGCATCTGAGACTGTACTGAAATCATTCCTGAAGACCTTGAACCACATTACATGGAGAGCATATAACTCAAGGATATTGTAAAAGATGGTGAGGCTATATTGGAATAGAGGCAAAGGCACTAACGGTAAAGTCGTTGTTAATGATATTGCGATTTATAAGCGACAATTAAGAAAGGGACCTAAGGTTTTCTATAGTAGAATATAAGATATGATAATCAAGGGAAAAATAAAGGAAGGAAGAGAGCATGACGAGATAAGTTACTACAGATAGACAAAAGACTTTTGGTATGAATGACACCGAGCCTAGTCGTGGCAGAATATGCGAAAACCATCGAACCTTCAAAGTCGGGTATGCTATGGATATGAATATGGACACGAATATGTATACGGATATGGATACATGTATATGTATAGATGTGTATGTACACGAACCACGCAAGAACGACTATGGAACTTACAGGTATTTATACGTCACCAATGAAAACAAATGGGTATTTAAAAAGGGGAGTAGGAGGTAAACAAGGATAGTGTAGTTATGATACTCCGAGTCAGTTGAAGGAAAATATTTGGTAAATTGAGTTGAAATGTTGAGTTGGGATTATCGTTAGGGATAAACAGGACAATTACTTGGAATATGACATAAGTACATGTTATACGCTTCCTACGGTAGCCCTGGGGTGTGTGTCACGACCCGGCTAGGGGGCCGCGACGAGGACCCGGTGCTACCCCACCCGAGCACCCCCTTATCGTACATAACGTAACATCTAGGTGAACCATAAGTCAATTCGTGCTTTTCTTATCGTTAATCATATTGATCCCATTAGACGACCATCATCATTTAACATATCATAGGCACCTATGCCACATCATAAGTACAAGGCCGACGTGGCTAACAAAAGATATACAAAACATGGGCCGACATGGCCGAACATCTCGACCCACATACACATGACTACGAGCCTCTAAGAGTATGACATATCGTATGAGCGGGACAGGACCCCGCTATGCCCATAATTATATACACAAAATAATAAGTACCCAAAAGCTACGGCTCCGAAAGAAATGGAGCTCTGCTATGCAATCTCTGAATAAGCAGCTATGGATCAAGTCTGTCTCCCTGTGCACCTGCGGGCATGACGCAACGTCCACAAATAAAAGGACGTCAGTACGAAGAATGTACTGAGTATGTAAAGCATGATCAACATCAATATAGAAGCATAATAGATATCATATGAAATAGCATAAGAGGGGAGACAGTAATATCTTCATCATTATGTCGCTTACTTGCATACATCGTCGTTCGTATCTCATAATAATAGCCATACCACCTTGTGTTCATATTCGTATACATGCCCTTACTAAGTCTTATCACACTCATATTCATATTATATACATGGTTATATCATATACATAGTATTTACATAGCATACCCAACCCCGTAGGATCGGTGTGTCATACATACTTGGCCAACCAAGGCTCAAGATCATACATACCTGGCCCTACCAAGGCGTCAGGGTTATCCGTACCATCTGCAGAGGTGTGCGCGCGTTTCGTAATCGTATACATACTTTATACATAGTCATATACATATAGTCTTACCCGGCATCATAAGCTCAGGGTCTTATCATAGCCCTTCATAGGCATACATATACATATATCATAGCTCGTAAGCATCTCTAATCTCATTTTACTCTCATCATCATTACTATCCTCATCATTATCGTTACATCTACATTATAGACTTACTCGTCATACGAGGAACATAGTATAATCATAGTACATATCAAGGGTCGTGAGCTTATGAGCTCGGAATGTCAACCATGTGAAGACAACATACTCATATAGAGGAATTAGGAATTTGGCCAAAAACCATGCCTTATGAAAGAAGGGTTAGCCTTACATACCTTTCCGTCGAACTATTCTATACTTGCACGTTCCCTTCCAATGCTAGCGTTTATACGTTCATTAATATCATAACAATGGCCATTAGTCATTCACATTATCCACATTGTCTAGATTTCCTCAATTTGCCTCTAATTCACCCATATTCATGGTCATAACACCCAACTTCGTCCATTCATCTAAAGTGTCTAGTTCATGATCTTAATACCATTTATAACACATTCATATCACAACACAACAACATTCATAACTCAATTCAAACTATTTCTCAAAATGTCACTATTCATCATTCATGACCTAGTTGACCATATTTTCTACAATCCATGTACTTTAATTCTCTAATACCTTAAACATCATGTAAAAATCATGAATCTTACCTTAGAAGTTGTAGGAACAAGCTTTGGTTGATAATACTCTTCTTTGAGCAAAACCCTAGTTTTTCTCCATTTGGATTTCTTGATTTGGATGATCCTTGATGATTCCCTTATCCTTGATTCACTTGTCTTAATGTTATTGATGGCTTATAATCCTTGAAAACTCATATAATAAATGTAGAGAGAAGTGGTGTAATGTTGTAATGAAATAAAATAAGTCTTGATCCTCATATTTAATGAATTGGAAAATCTGTGCTGGGCGAACAGTGGTCGTCCATTGAGGTTTACGGACCGTATTCCACTATACGGCTCGTCCTCCATGGGCGTATTTAGCCATTTCCAGAACCAGAAGCTGGGCTGCCTTCATGGTGGTTTACGACCATGGTTTACGGTCCGTCCACCAGGTCGTATTTAACCATTTCCTCGGCTGGCAGAAAGTTGAAGCCTTGCATGGCAGTTTACGACTGCCAGTTTACGGACCGTATTGCACTTTAAGGTCCGTATTTTGCAATATACGACCACTGGGCAGTTGCAATTCTGCAACTTCCCATATTTCTTAGACTTCTCATTTCAATCACCCCCGTCCATGCACATGCATTGCTCACCTTGTATCTCATCTTAACTTAGCCAACTTCCTCGTCTCACATCGGATACTTTCGAAATCTCGCCTAAGGTCATCAAACGTCATTTCTTGCTCATGGACATCATGCACTCATATTCATCACTAGTTCGTTCTCTTGCGTACCAACGGAAAATTTTCCGAGGTGTAACAGTATGACAACTTACAAATGCAATAAGATCACAGAATGAAGGGGGAGCTTAGTCTCCCCGATACATTAGGCCTTATGAGATTTGCGCAAAATAGGCAAAGTGGCTTATGAATTAGATCTACCTCCTGATTTGGAGTCAGTTCACCCAGTTTTTCATATCTCGATGCTTTGTAAATATGTTGGAAATCCTACTAGGATCGTGCCAGTAAATGATGTTCAAGTGACAGAAAAGTTGATTTATGAAGAGGTACCCATTGCCATATTAGATAGGCAAGTACGGAAACTTTGAAATAAAAAAGTGGCCTCATTTAAGGTCTTATGGAAAAATAACAACCGAGAAGAATGACTCGGGAAGTAGAAGAAAATATGAAATCCATGTGTCCGCACTTATTTCAGCCCCAGAAAACATTCAAGACGAAACATCAAGATTATGAGGTATGTATGATTTCTTTTTATTCATATGGGTCGTGTGTGGCCAGTTTATATTGTTATTGTGTTGTGGCACTGTGAGGCAATATTATTGTGTGCTGTTGTGACAGGATGGTAATGCCATATTACAGGGGAAACTCTGGCGAAATTTTCATAGAATTCCCGAGTGCTTAACATTCGAGGACGAATGTTCCAAAAGGGGGGAAGAATGTTACACCTCGGAAAAAACAATTCGTTGATGCACAGTGGATAGACTAATGAGGGGAACGAAGAATACGATGTTTCAATAAGTAAGAAATAGCATTAGATGATCCGAATTGAGATTTCGAAGGCATTCGAGGTAATAGAAGAAAGTTTGCCAAGGAAGGCAAGGTATATGTTATGTATCGAAAAGGATTTATGAGTAACGAATTAATGATGACGTAATGATGTTTTGGAGAAGAGCTATAACGTCTGACATACGGTCAGTATAATTTATACGGCCGTATGTTGGTCCGTAGAAACTGGTCGGGACAGATTTATTGTTATATCCCGTATTTTTGAACGTCAGATTATTTGCAAGCTGAGGTGGGGCCCACACGTCAAGATTGTTTTTCGAACATGTGACAAGCTATATGAATCACATATGTAAAGTTAAACACAACTCATGAAGGACCCTTGGGCCAAATCAAAGTGGAAGCCCTCCAAACGAATATTTTTAAGAAAACGTTTCTGGGTGACCTGACTTGGAGGGGCTAAAACGGTATTATACGTTTGGAATTTGGAAAAATACCAAGAGATATAAGTTATAGATAATTGAATTATCTTTCCAACCATAGGTCGTGGGTTCCTAGGGGAAGTCGGTACAAGGAGATATGGACGTTTTAAGGTCGAAAGGTCAGTGGGCTATGCCCAACTCGGGACCAACCGGTTTGGCCCAAGAAAAATGAAAAAAAAATGAGGCCCAAGTTTAAGAGGGTGGCCGGCCAAATCCATGGCCCAAACCCACAAAAAATTAATGAATTTTCCATGTGTTAAAATAGATGAAAGGGACAATATATTATCACTTTATCCATTAGAATCTTCAAGAAACACAAAAGATGAAGAACAAAAACAAAGGGCCATTTCGGCCAAGACCCATGGAAATTGAGTACCTTAAATATTGTTCCAAAAATTGTTTTCTTGTAGTATTCCTACCAATTCAAGTACCCTCTACAACGTGGTATGATTATTTCGGAAGATGGTTCATTCGTTTCATCGTTTCCGCACTTTGGTTAAGTGAAGAAGATTGGAGAAAAAGGTAAGAATTCATTTCATGTTATTATGTTATGAAGGTTTGTTTGTGTTGTAGTATGTAGAAATGAGTAGAAAGTATGGAAATATGGAAGTTTGCAAAGTGGGTATATAAGTTGGCATGTAGCCGTGGGTGTATGTATGTTATATACGTATGGTGAGTTAAATTTATGTTGTATTCTAGTTGTGAGTATGATGGAATTCATATTGAGAATGAAAGTTGAATGAATTTGGTTGAAGTTGGAAATATAGGTATTGGCCGTGTGGTATATGGAGATTAGAATGGGAATGAATTAATTTTGTTTAATATGTTGGTTGTGTTGTTGTGATCCTTATAATGTAAAGGAAGGTAATATGATTTAAGTTGGCATTGAAATGGAATGTAAAAGGTTATGTCATTCTAATATGATTTTATGATATTGTGGAAATGAAGTCGTAAGGTGTAAATTATGATGATTGTTGATGAAGTTGGAAGATAGAAACATGTTATGAAAATGTTTGTTAAAGATTAGAAGTTTTGGTGGAATTATGACTTTGGTGGAAAGCTTGTATATTGTGTATATCTTGTGAATATTTTGTGGAATTGATATGAAATGCTTCTAAATTATAATGTGATGATCTTGATTAATGATGAATGTGAAACCCTTGAGATTTGTTTGGAAATTTGAAGTTGAAATGGAAGTATCGCACTATGTTAGAAAGGGAACTAGTTGTGCCATATTGTGTCTTGTAGTTATTGTTGTTGTTGTTAGTGTTGTTATTGGGTTGTTGTTGATTGTTTTGGCCGAGTTGAATTCTCGGGGATGCTATATGTATAGGGGAAATGCTGCCCAAATTTCTGTAGAAAAGTGTTGATTTGATATTTAAGTCCTAAAGTCTTAGGTAACACATTTGGTAAATGTGACCATTTGTAGATTTTGGACGAAACGGGAAGTGAACTTGGAAAGGCGTAAAAAGCATAAAAGGTATGTAAAGCTATCTCAATTCTTCTTTTGGCATGTCCTAGATGTACTAGGATCGGATTCGAGCCTCGGGAAATATTTTGTCTTTCGGAATCCGCGTTTCAAATTGTCCATTCTTCATTCACTGGAATTGAACCCTATAAGTATGTTTTGTTAAAGAATTGTGTAAACTTCCGCAAATTGTCTAGAAAGTTATGAAATGTCCCTAGGACCTCCGTAGGTGACTCCATAAGCTTAATATACGTAATTTGAGCCCACCGCTTCGGTTGTCCCGAGGTGGGCCCACTATTTCCGACTTTACCCTTTTTGTGTTTATAACTTAATTTCAAGCGGTTCTAAAGGAAATGCCTTAACTACTCTTCTAACTACCAATGATATTTATTCTAAATACTTTATTGAATCTCTGTAAAGGTATGATATTTTGTGTCTCATTTAGTCTCCCACTATTCCCGCTTTGCCTTTTAGTGTACTATTGCCTTATTTTCGAACAATATAAAATGAAACGTTTTAACTATCCTTTTAACTACTAAGGAAAATTGTTTTAATGATTCCCTCGAGTCTGGTAAACTATTTTGGAATATGAAAATGATCCCAGAAGGATTATTCTTCCGTAACTCATTATGACATACGACATACACTTGCTATGATTCTGTCCGATTTCATTGGTTTGATTTGTCATCCGATATGCCTCATTGAGTCTCTGGAAATATATGGTATTTTTATTGCATTTAGTTTCTCACTACTCCATTCGTGGATGCCTCAATGTTTCCCCCACTGAGCCCGGGCCAGGATATGTTGTCAAGCGTATTCCACTGCATTGTTCGCCGTGCCTCGATGTGAGGGGGCAGGTATATATGTACATGGGTTGTGGAGTATGTTGTGCCATGTACACACATTCTGATATGATATGATCTGATATGGCCATCTGACATGATATGTTATGTGACGGGGTTATCCCCTATTCTGCTCCTTATGTGTGGTGGCACCAGCGTTGGGGGGTGGCCACGTTCTGTTTGCCGAGTCCCTTGGCAGGGGTCGGATATGATATGGTATATGTTTCTGTACACACTCTTCATGTTTTGAAAATATGCATTTGATACTTCAGATGTTACACTCACTTCTCTGTAAGTTCTGTTTCGGTTATGATCTTATTCCGTAATGGGACCAGGTACGACATATGTTTTCAGCGAATACTATGTATGCTATATGATCAGCATTTTGCTAATCTGGATATTCAGTTCATTTTCCGTATCTTCTGCTTCGATTATGACTTTGTTTACTACGTTCCGTGCTTTACATACTCAGTACATATTTCGTACTGACCCCCTTCATTCGGGGGCTGCGTTTTCATGCCGCGCAGGTACAGACGACAGATTTGCTGACCCGCCTGCCTAGGACATCTATTCTGCTATTTTGGGAGTGCTCTTTTGTCCAGAGCCTATATGTTGGTACAGTCTGCTGCTATTGTATATATGTATGCTATTCAGAGGTATGACGGGGCCCTGTCCCATTTTATGATTCTATTATAATCTGTAGAGGTCTGTAGACATACTTGTGTGGGTTTTGTATATGTTTTGGGATGATATGATCTGTGACAGCCTTATCGGCTCCCATGTACTATGTCGGTTCATTTATGCTGATTACTAACGCCAATTGACTTTTACATTTAAAAATATTCTGCTGATATGCTAGTCTGGGTTATTGGGTACGTTTGGGTGTCCAGCACGGACACTAGTCGCGGCCTACGGAGTTGGGTCGTTACAAAAGTGGTATCTGAGCGGTTCGTCCTCGGAGTGTCTACAGACCGTGTCTAGTAGAGTCTTGTTTATCGGTGTGTTGTGCACCACATCTATAAACAGGAGGCTACAGGACATTTAGGGTGTTACCTTTCTTTGAATCTTAGATCGTGCGATAGAGCCAGCTGTAGGAAATGAATTCCTTTTTTTTACTAACCTCTGATTTCAGCTAGAGAACGGTATCGACGTAAGACAGTGACTGATGATATTGGAAGCTACACAGTACACAGGTAAGTAATGGTATGAAAGATGTATGTTGGGTAAGGTGTTTGAAATACGATTGAAACATGAAGCTGAAGATTGGAAAGAAAAAAGGATAAGCAGGAAAGTGTAGTAGGTGCAGTTTGAGTTGGGCATGTGAGGTAAGCCTCGGCATCTTTATACTTTTATTTGAAATTGTTAGCCCCGTGTGGCTATGATGCGATATGATATGATATGTATATACGTATATGTGTTGGCCCTGTGAGGCATGGTTGGTATTTCCTATGTACAGGTTTTGGGATAGTAAGAAATACAGAGGAACCTCTGCCCAAATTTTTCTAGGAATATGAAGAGGAAAATGAGATATAAATTCTTAACATGTCTTGAGGGTCGATACCGATAGGGCAAACCTACTGTGTTGGATTAAAGTTTAAGAGATACCCTCAATGTCATTTGTAAGAAGCATTACCTTATTTGGAAAATTTTATCTCGAGAAAGTATATATGAGTATCAAATTCGCAATTTATTTAAATGGAGTAGAAATTTGTTCCAACCCCCTTTTGCTTTAGCACAGCCCATGTGAAGGGAAAAATATGTGGAAGGGAAAAAATGTCCAACGATCAAGTTTCCTCTAATTGAAAGGATACAAAGTGTATGACAAGCAGTCGGGAATTGAGTGGTTCGCTCACTACTCAAATATATATAATATATATACATGGAGGTAAATATTGAAGACGATATAGTCAGAAAAATAAAAGAATTCTCGCTAGGTCGGGGTGGGAGCCGCTACGAGAACGTTCTGAAAAGCTGTCAAGACCCCGACTTGTCTTAAATTGCGTGACAAAGGACGTGCGGGGAAATTGGTGTACTTATACCGGCCTTAACATGCTTAAATGCATTAAAGTTGTAAGGTTAAGCGTGCCAGGGCCAGAGCAATTCTGGGATGGGTGACCCCCTGGGAAATGTACAAATATTTTCGCAAACATAGATATAAGAGACGAATAGGAAATTCGGGGTAACCTAAAGGGAATTAGGATATGTGGAAAGGTAAGAAACTTTATAGGGGTCACACGAGCTGAGACGGATTAGATTGCTAAAAAGGAAGAAAAAGCAGCGCAGCTCTGAAATTAGAGTAAATTTGAACAAGTGATTGAAGATGTATTGTAAAAGAAATGGCAGTGATATATATATACGTATGTGTAGCCCCCCATTTATGATATGTCGATTGATTGGTGAACCCTAATAGCCAGTGTTGTAATATATGGAAAACATTAACTGGACAGAATTTACGAGAAAAGGGGAAAGGTATGGTATAGATGTTACGAAGTAGACTGATATTTATTTTGCTATTGGTTGAGATTGGAAGATTCTAATACAACGATGTTTGGAAAGAAAAGAGAATAATTGAGTGGAAGGTAAGGAGATCAAAATGTCAAAAAAAAAAAGTGAACCGTAAGAAACGTAATTAAGCGGAGCCTCTAAAAGAGTCGACGGACAAAGCACGAAGTTAATTGCGAAAGAGAACTAAAATGAAATAGCGCAGGGCAAAGGAAAACTTATGGCATGAAATGATGAATCATGTGAATATCGAATTATTCGATTATCGAGAAAATAGAACGACAGATAAAGAATGGGTATGAAGGAAGAAGGTGATTACTAAGATATAAACAACAACATTAAGTATATTACTTGAGTGCCAGCTATCGGATAAGGTTGTGTACTGTATAATTGTGATTCTGTTAAGGTCTCGTACGGAGAAAATCAAGTTGTAGGTTAGAAAGAAAAGATATGGCGGCATTACTTACATGGGGTCCGCGTTGATATCTATATGGACCCTAAGAGCCCCCAGTATATATATTTTAAGAAAAAGGAGCTGAATTCGCGGCAGAGAAGATGGTTCGAATTATTGAAAGATTATGATATTAATATTTTGTACCACCCTAGAAAAGCTAACGTTGTGGTATACGCACTTAGTCGTCAATCTATGGACGGCTTGACCGGCGTACATTCAGAAACAAAGAATTGGTTTGTAAAACTCATCAGTCAGCTAGCCTTGGAGTCCGTTTGGTCGATTTAGAAGATATTGAATTTTTTGTCCGAGAAGTTGCTGAATCATCGATTATGGAAGAGGTAAAACAGCGCCAGTTCAAGGATTCTATTCCGGTATGGTACAGAGATACAACCTTTGATAAGGAAAGGACCCATTTTGAGGTCTCACCCGGTAGGGTATTAGTATACACAGGCAGATTATGTGTGCCTAACGTTGCAGGGCTGCGACGACCAATTATGGGCGAAGCGCATAATATTCGGTATTCTGTTTATCCTGAATCCACTAAAATGTACCATGACCTCAGATGTCTATATTGGTCGGATGGCATGAAATGGGATATCGCAGAGTTCGTCGTCCAGTGCCCAAATTGTCAGCAGGCCAAAATTGAACATCAGAAGCCGGGTGGACTGTTGCAGGAAATGGAAATTCTGACCTAGAAATCAGAGATAATTCATAGGGACTTCATTACAGGTTTGCCTCGCACGCCACGGAAGTATGATTTCCATATGGGTTACTGTGGATAGGCTGACAAAAAAAAATCAGTCCATTTTCTTCCCGTCAGAACCACTTATTTAGGTGAGGATTATGCCAGGCTAGGTATTAAAGACATAGTGAGGCTCCGCAGAGTTCCTATATCTATCATCACTGACAGAGGTGCTCAATTTACGACTAATTTCTGGAGATTTGTTTTCAGGAAGGATTAGGGGCTCAGGTAAGTCTGAGCACAGTATTCCATCTTCAGAGCGACGGACAGGCCGAGCACACTATACAAACGCTAGAAGATATGTTGCGGGCCTGTATTATTGAACTCAGAGGTAGCCGGGACGATCATCTGCCGTTGATCGAGTTTGCTTATAATGACAGCTACGATTCTAGCTTAATACGAGGCTTTGTATGGCAGAAAATGCAGGTCACCGATCGGCTGGTTCGATTTTGGCGAAACAGAGTTAATCGGTCCCGATATGATCCAGCAGGCCGTTGATAAGGTGAAACTCATCTGAGAAAGACAATTAGCAGCCCAGAGTCGACAGAGATCGTATGCTGACAAACGGTGTCGACCCTTAGAGTTCCAGGTCGGCGATTGGGTATTTTTGAAAGTATCGCCTATGAGAGGCGTAATGCGATTCGGCAAAAAGAGTAAGCTCAGTCCGCGATATATCGGACCCTATCAGATTATTTGAAAGATTGGGAATGTCGCCTACGAGTTAGAGTTACCATCTGATTTGGAAGCGGTACATCTGGCATTTCATGTATCTATGCTCCGCGAATGTGTCGGCGGTCCTCCTAGAATATTTCCAGCAAATAATATTCGGGTGACGGAGGAGCTATCGTACGAAGAGCAGCCTGTAGCCATTCTGGATTGTCAGGTAAGGAGATTGCCGAATAAAGATGTAGCTTCCGTTAAGGTGCTGTGGCAGAACGATAACAGGGAAGAGATGACCTGGGAAACTGAAGAGGAAATCAAGAAGAAATATCCTTACTTGGTTGTATTCAATAATGAATGTGTATCACATGAGCCGACCATAAAAATAAACTCCCCCAAAGTACTTACAGACCCTATAAGACTAATCTAACATTCGAGGACGAATGTTCTAAAGGGGGGGAGGATGTTATATCCCGTATTTTTGAACGTCGAATTATTTGCAAGCTGAGGTGGGGCCCACACGTCAAGATTTTTTTTCGAACATGTGACAAGCTATATGAATCACATATGTAAAGTTAAACACAACTCATGAAGGACCCTTGGGCCAAATCAAAGTGGAAGCCCTCCAAACGAATATTTTTAAGAAAACGTTTCCGGGTGACCTGACTTGGAGGGGAAAAACGGTATTATAAGTTTGGAATTTGGAAACATACCAAGAGATATAAGTTATAGATAATTGAATTATCTTTCCAACCATAGGTCGTGGGTTCCTAGGTGAAGTCGGTACAAGGAGATATGGACGTTTTAAGGTCGAAAGGTCAGTGGGCTATGCCCAACTCGGGACCAACCGGTTTGGCCCAAGAAAAATGAAAACAAAATGAGGCCCAAGTTTAAGAGGGTGGCCGGCCAAATCCATGGCCCAAACCCACAAAAATATTAATGAATTTTCCATGTGTTAAAATAGATGAAAGGGACCATATATTATCACTTTATCCATTAGAATCTTCAAGAAACACAAAAGATGAAGAACAAAAACAAAGGGCCATTTCGGCCAAGACCCATGGAAATTGAGTACCTTAAATCTTGTTCCAAAAATTGTTTTCTTGTAGTATTCCTACCAATTCAAGTACCCTCTACAACGTGGTATGATTATTTCGGAAGATGGTTCATCCGTTTCATCGTTTCCGCACTTTGGTTAAGTGAAGAAGATTGGAGAACAAGGTAAGAATTCATTCCATGTTATTATGTTATGAAGGTTTGTTTGTGTTGTAGTATGTAGAAATGAGTAGAAAGTATGGAAATATGGAAGTTTGCAAAGTGGGTATATAAGTTGGCATGTAGCCGTGGGTGTATGTATGTTATATACGTATGGTGAGTTAAATTTATGTTGTATTCTAGTTGTGAGTATGATGGAATTCATATTGAGAATGAAAGTTGAATGAATTTGGTTGAAGTTGGAAATATAGGTATTGGCCGTGTGGTATATGGAGATTAGAATGGGAATGAATTAATTTTGTTTAATATGTTGGTTGTGTTGTTGTGATCCTTATAATGTAAAGGAAGGTAATATGATTTAAGTTGGCATTGAAATGGAATGTAAAAGGTTATGTCATTCTAATATGATTTTATGATATTGTGGAAATGAAGTCGTAAGGTGTAAATTATGATGATTGGTGATGAAGTTGGAAGATAGAAACATGTTATGAAAATGTTTGTTAAAGATTAGAAGTTTTGGTGGAATTATGACTTTGGTGGAAAGCTTGTATATTGTGTATATCTTGTGAATATTTTGTGGAATTGATATGAAATGCTTCCAAATTATATTGTGATGATCTTGATTAATGATGAATGTGAAACCCTTGAGATTTGTTTGGAAATTTGAAGTTGAAATGGAAGTATCGCACTATGTTAGAAAGGGAACTAGTTGTGCCATATTGTGTCTTGTAGTTATTGTTGTTGTTGTTAGTGTTGTTATTGGGTTGTTGTTGATTGTTTTGGCCGAGTTGAATTCTCGGGGATGCTATATGTATAGGGGAAATGCTGCCCAAATTTCTGTAGAAAAGTGTTGATTTGATATTTAAGTCCTAAAGTCTTAGGTAACACATTTGGTAAATGTGACCATTTGTAGATTTTGGACGAAACGGGAAGTGAACTTGGAAAGGCGTAAAAAGCATAAAAGGTATGTAAAGCTATCTCAATTCTTCTTTTGGCATGTCCTAGATGTACTAGGATCGGATTCGAGCCTCGGGAAATATTTTGTCTTTCGGAATCAGCGTTTCAAATTGTCCCTTCTTCATTCACTGGAATTGAACCCTATAAGTATGTTTTGTTAAAGAATTGTGTAAACTTCCGCAAATTGTCTAGAAAGTTATGAAATGTCCCTAGGACCTCCGTAGGTGACTCCATAAGCTTAATATACGTAATTTGAGCCCACCGCTTCGGTTGTCCCGAGGTGGGCCCACTATTTCCGACTTTACCCTTTTTGTGTTTATAACTTAATTTCAAGCGGTTCTAAAGGAAACGCCTTAACTACTCTTCTAACTACCACTGATATTTATTCTAAATACTTTATTGAATCTTTGTAAAGGTATGATATTTGTGTCTCATTTAGTCTCCCACTATTCCCGCTTTGCCTTTTAGTGTACTATTGCCTTATTTTCGAACAATATAAAATGAAACGTTTTAACTATCCTTTTAACTACTAAGGAAAATTGTTTTAATGATTCCCTCGAGTCTGGTAAACTATTTTGGAATATGAAAATGATCCCAGAAGGATTATTCTTCCGTAACTCATTATGACATACGACATACACTTACTATGATTCTGTCCGATTTCATTGGTTTGATTTGTCATCCGATATGCCTCATTGAGTCTCTGGAAATATATGGTATTTTTATTGCATTTAGTTTCTCACTACTCCATTCCTGGATGCCTCAATGTTTCCCCCACTGAGCCCGGGCCAGGATATGTTGTCAAGCGTATTCCACTGCATTGTTCGCCATGCCTCGATGTGAGGGGCAGGTATATATGTACATGGGTTGTGGAGTATGTTGTGCCATGTACACACATTCTGATATGATATGATCTGATATGGCCATCTGACATGATATGTTATGTTACGGGGTTATCCCCTATTCTGCTCCTTATGTGTGGTGGCACCAGCGTCGGGGGGTGGCCACGTTCTGTTTGCCGAGTCCCTTGGCAGGGGTCGGATATGATATGGTATATGTTTCTATACACACTCTTCATGTTTTGAAAATATGCATTTGATACTTCGGATGTTACACTCACTTATCTGTAAGTTCTGTTTCGGTTATGATCTTGTTCCGTAATGGGACCAGGTACGACATATGTTTTCAGCGAATACTATTTATGCTATATGATCAGCATTTTGCTAATCTGGATATTTAGTTCATTTTCCGTATCTTCTGCTTCGATTATGACTTTGTTTACTACGTTCCGTGCTTTACATACTCAGTACATATTTCGTACTGACCCCCTTCATTCGGGGGCTGCGTTTTCATGCCGCGCAGGTACTGACGACAGATTTGCTGACCGGCCTGCCTAGGACATCTATTCTGCTATTTTGGGAGTGCTCTTTTGTCCAGAGCCTATATGTTGGTACAGTCTGCTGCTATTGTATATATGTATGCTATTCAGGGGTATGACGGGGCCCTGTCCCGTCTTATGATTCTGTTATAATCTGTAGAGGTCTGTAGACATACTTGTGTGGGTTTTGTATATGTTTTGGGATGATATGATCTGTGACAGCCTTATCGGCTCCCATGTACTATGTCGGTTCATTTATGTTGATTACTAACGCCAATTGACTTTTACATTTAAAAATATTCTGCTGATATGCTAGTCTGGGTTATTGGGTACGTTTGGGTGTCCAGCACGGACACTAGTCGCGGCCTACGGAGTTGGGTCGTTACATTTATGTTATTAATAAGGGGCCAAGTTTCATTTCATTTCATTTTCCCCTTCACACCCCTTCTCTCTAGAACTCTCTAGAATGCTTCTCCCGCAAGAATTCAAGAAATATTAGTGATCAACTACATCAATCTAAGTGAATCAAGTGTAAGAAGCACATTGAAGTTCATCCAAGCCATGGAATATCAATGGAAGTGAACTAAGGTTTTGGTGCAAGACAAGTATTTCAACGCAAGGCTTATTCCTACACAATCTAAGGTAAGTTTCATGGTATTTTCATGTTTTTTAAGGTATTGAAAAGTTGAAACACTTGGATTGTAAAAGGATATAGAAAATGGGTCATAAGTAAGCGAATAGTGCCATTTTGAGTAGTAGTTTGGAGTGAATCATGAATATTGATAAGTGGTGATTATAAGTACGCTATAAATGACATTTAGAACATGGGGTAAGTATTATATGTGAGAAAATGCGATAGTGACCTATAATCACAATTATGGAGAAATTGAAGTGAAATTGTGAAATGCGGATAATGTAGATGAATGATGATTTTTGTGTATAATATTGTGAATGTTGTGATGGATGTTGGGAGTTGATATGTAAAATGAGGAAAGTTGTATAAATAAAGGAAATGCTGCCCAATTTTCTCTAGCATTAGTAAACACGTTTATATAATCACGTAGCTAATGTTGAAGCGAATTCCTTTGAAGGTAGAGATGTGAGTGTTGAAGGAGAACGATCAAGCGATATAGTAGCAAAGCAAAGAGGTATGTAAGGCTAGTCCCTTCTTTCTATGGCATGACTCCTATGACAGGAATTTTTCTAATTTTCCATAATCTTCCTAAATAAAGGAACTATGAGTCCATGACTGTAATGAGCTATATATGTATGAGATAAAGAAAAGAGAGACGATATGAGCATGATAACGATGATGATGAATTTAAGTATAACGAATCCTAGAGTAACATACGACGTCCATGAGTTTAATGATCCTAAGTATAGTTTCATTGATGATTTTCCTTGTGTACACTCACCTTAAAATGCTAATTCCTCCAAGGTGGGACATGACGATTATGATCACTCTGTAATGTAGTCGGGGGTTCACGACCTTATGTCACCTCGACATAGCCATGGTTACCTCCAAATTTTAATGTAGGATTAATGATGAATGTATGATGATGTTAAGTTATGATATGCCTATGAGATGTGTAATAATGATGAGTTTATGATTAGTATATGATGATACGATTCCACCGTGCCTAAATGGTCGGACATGTCACCGCTAAGGTGGGCTGCTTATGATTCCACCGTGCCTAAATTGCCGGACATGTCACCGCTAAGACGGGCAGCTTATGATTCCACTGTGCCTAAATGGCCGGACATGTCACCGTTAAGGCGGGTTTCTTATGATTCCACCGTGCCTAAATGGTTGGACATGTCACCGCTAAGGTGGGCTGCTTATGATTCCACCGCGCCTAGAAGCCCGGACATGATCACCCCTAGTGGGCGGCATATGATAGTTACCCGACGCGGGTTAAGGATGATGATATATATGATACGATGATGTATGCGCTATGATGATACATGTACTACGATTATATATTATATACGTATGAAATGCATCCATCCTTAAAAGTTACGCAGGTTACATCTTCATCTTATGTCTTATGATTTCTCTATTATGTTCATTTCATTTATGCCTTACATACTCAGTACAATGTTCGTACTGACGTCCATTTTCTTAGGACGCTGTGTTCATGCCCCTAGGTACACAGGGAGGTTATCCAGACTCGTAGGAGCTATTAGCTGACTTGAGGGCACTCCATTGTTCCAGAGATGCCATTGACTTATTCTTTTGTATATATATATATATATATATATGTATGTATATGTATTTTTGGCACGACGGGGTCCTGTCCCGTCCATATGTCTAGTACTCTAGTAGAGGCTCGTAGATACGTATGTGTAAGTAGTATGGTCTCACGGGTTCTCCTCGTATGTATATATTATTTTGATAGCCGGAGGGATTATGTATATAAGGTATTTATGTTTCCAAATGAAAAATAGTTTTCCTATGATTATGAGCTCATGAATATTAAAGAAGTGTGTAATGAGTATGATGAGTAATAGAATGAGTGGTGCTCGGTGGTTAGCCCCGGGTACCCGTCATGGCCCCTAGTCGGGTCGTGACATATGGTAAGAGTACTTCATTGTCTTAGGGGGCGGCGGCATGAGGAAGAGAATTTAGATGGATCAATCTCCACTATATGAAGAGAACAACTGGTATCCGATGTGGTTATCAAGATAATGTTGCAAGATGTACGAGGGGGGATTTCATAGACAGTTGTGAAAAGTAAAGTTGGGCTCGATATGATAGAATGTCAGTGGTGGAGTAAGAACTAGTGGTTTGTAAGTTCTTTCACGAAAAAAAATGGTTATCGGTTCTAGATTGGAAAGCAAGGTTACTTGTGACGAGTGGAGAATTAAGGGAATAAACAACAGTGATTTTTCATTGAATGGTGTGTTAGTCGGGCCATTGGTGTTTGAGGTTAGTGATAGAAAGGGGTCATTTGAACCAAGGGTCGTTAATTGAGAGTTATATTGCGGTTTTTAATGCAGAAGGTATGTGAGTTTAGTAAGGATCTTTGGATTTGGCGAAAGGATAGTGACCGTGTGTAATGAAGAAGAGAATTTGAGTAAAAGGATGTGAGGGCCGATGTTACACCCCGTATCTTCGAAGAGCACTTATCAAATTTGAAACATAAGTATGTTGAGTTAGGATTAAGTAAAACCACTTTGGAATATAAGGAGCAAGCATTATTAAGTATATTTAATGAGTGAAGGATGTATATAAGGTATACCAGAAGGTTTTGTAAGGAAATGAGTGGAAGAAATGAAGTAGTACGACTTTGGAGAAAGGATGGGTAATGTTTTGTGTGAAAATTTTGGTCCAACTTGGTGGACGAATATCTCTTATCATATGAAGTTTTTTAAAGGTGAAACAAAAGCCTAAAATGAAGTTCGTCGAGTCTAGTTTCTAACGCAACAAACCGCTCATCGATTGGACTTCGGAGTAGAGAATTATGGACGTTACAATTTCAGCTGACAGAGCAGCAACGCGTGTTACAGTACTGCTACAGTACCGCCTTGCTACAGTACTACTACAGTAAATTACTACAGTCAACCCGACCCGGATTTGACCCGAATTGGACCCTTATAAAAAGGGTAAGACTCTCTTTTTTTCACCAGATTTTAACCCAGAAATTTCTAGAAATTGAAGAGAGAGAGGGAGGGAAACAAAAAGTAAGCAATTTTCAAGTGACGGAGTATTAATCGAATCTCGGATAAACGCATAGATGTGATTCTAGTATGGTTTTGCGGTGGATTCAAGGTGGATATTGAACATATCACTGTTTTAACAAAAATAAGGTATGAATCTTTCCTTATTAATATTACTTTTGGTTTATTTACGAAGATAGAGTGATGAAATGGTTGTATAATAAAGTTGTTGATTGAGAAATCGGACAAACATCGCGTGGGATGTTTCATGGAATATTTTGGTATTGATGATGATGTTGTTGATCTTGGTGCTGTTGTAGTTGTTGTTTTGTTGGTATTGTGATTTCGGGCTAGGCATATAAACAGGGGAGGTGCTGCCCGAATTTCGGCAGATTATAAGTGGATTTATTTGAAGGACTAAGACAAGCGTATAACGATGATTCTAACGATTGTGTAAATCCTCTTAAATGTAAACTTGCGAGCTTGGAAAAATTAAGCATAGCCAATAGGAGGTGGAACAGGTATGATAAGGCTCGTCCCTTTCTTTCAAAGGCATGATTCCTATGGTGTGATTTCATAAATGTTTCCGTAACCTTCTTGTTTTCAAAAACTAAAAGTCCATGGTTCTTAAAGCTTCTCATGATGTGAAGGATAAGAATGATTTTATGATGGTGACAACGATAATGATGATTTCGTGTTTTAAGAACTCAAGTTTATGATTTCAAGGCGAATATGAGAATGTGGAGCTACTTCTAGATTTTCTCAATTTTACTCATTGATGATGACTCTACTTCTAAAGGCTCCAAAGTGTATGTAAAGCTATCCATTCTTTCTTTATGGCATGAAGTACACGAACGACGAACATACATGACTCTAATGAACTCTAATTCTCAGTGGTACTTAACATGATAGTTGTCTTTGATTCTTAAGTGTTGGTTCATTCTGATTATTCTGTTGAGTCTCAGATGATGATTTAGTTTGCATATGGTTGCTCATGATATTCTACTCGTGCATAACGTTAATATATCATTCACCGAGTCCCGGGCCGGGTACGTATTCGTACACAGTTTCATTGTATTGTTCACCGAGTCCCTCACTAGAGGGTCGGGTACGGTATATATATGATTAATTCACCGAGTCCCTAACTAGAGGGTCGGGTACGGTATAAATATGATTATTTCACCGAGTCCCTCACTAAAGGGCCGGGTATGGTATATATATGATTATTTCACCGAGTCCCTCACTAGAGGGCCGGGTACGGTATATATATGATGATTTCACCGAGTCCCTCACTAGAGGGTCGGGTACGGTATATTGTATATGTATGCATGACTCATCTTATAAGGCACAGATGCATTGGTATCTTTGATTATCTTATTCATCTCCTGTCAACTTTTTGCACAACCATGATCTTCTTTATTATACTTCATGCTTTACATACTCAGTACATTTTTCGTGCTGACCCCTTTTCTTCGAGGGCTGCGTTTCATGCCCGCAGGTACAGACACTCAGTTTGGTGATACTCCGGCTTAGGACTTCTTCCCAGCTGCTTGGAGAGCTCCATTGTTCCGGAGCTTGAGTTATTTGGTACAGATCCTTTTGACGTAGACTTTGTTATACTCTTAGATGTCTGTAGACATACGTGGGTTGTGTATATACGGTTTGGTCAGCTATATCGATGTAGTTTGTCTTAGACGTCCCCGTGTATAGCGGCAGTCTTGTCGGCTTGCATATTTGTTATGTTTTGGTTAACTGTGACTTCTCAGCAGACAGGTTCTTTCTGATGTATGATATGATGAGTTCATAGCATGCTTTTACAGAGTGCCATATTGTTTTCAGTTT
The DNA here is from genome assembly GCF_019175385.1 of Lycium barbarum. Taxonomy (NCBI): domain Eukaryota; kingdom Viridiplantae; phylum Streptophyta; class Magnoliopsida; order Solanales; family Solanaceae; genus Lycium; species Lycium barbarum. The sequence goes on along the minus strand of NC_083345.1, from coordinate 60,297,736 downwards.
CAGTCTGATTATATCTAGCGGGTCGTATACGGGTGCCCAGCTCGGGCACTAGTCATGGGCCACCGGTTTGGGTCGTGACAAAAGTGGTATCAGAGCAGTTCATCCTTGGAGTGTCTACAGACCGTGTCTAGTAGAGTCTTGTTTATCGGTGTGTTGTGCACCACATCTATAAACAGGAAGCTGCAGGACATTTAGGATGTCATCTTTCTTTCTGATCATAGATCGTGCAGTAGAGCCAATGATAGGAAAGCTCGTTCTTGGTACGATTTTTGTTAAATTGCAGGATTGTATTGGAGAAGAGGACAAGTTCAGTTAATGGGAGCGTAACTGAGGCTCCAAAGGGGGACATGAGACCCGTATCGCCCGTCGACTCAGGATCGAGGATGTCAAGAGGTATAAGAAAAAGCATCAGTTATTCCATTGAGGCGGACCCATCGGAGGATGTGGCTCCAGTAGGAGGAGACCCGACTGAGAAATCATAGGACTAAGACCCGTTTAAGGGTCACGAGACTCCTGCGGACGAAGACGTAATTGAGGAAGTACAGAGTTTGGCACATTTAGGTTTTCCTTACGTTTCAGCATTATGTTAGGCGACTAGTAGACGGTGGGAAGACAAGGATGGAGAGCACACTTCACTCTATAGCCTACCAAATCAGGCTAAGGACTGATTGGCTACAGGTATACGTGTTCTTATTTGAACTTCCTATGTGCGTATATATTTACTTCAGGGTACTACTGAATAGTGATGAGCGAAAATCCTAAAGGGGATCAGTGACTTAAGTATTTGGAAGTAACTGCGATCAAGATGCCTTCGCCACCATTGGGAATCTTGAAAGCTAGGATGAAAAGTAGTCATACATGCAGATTGAAGGTGATTATTGAGGATTTCAAAGGCCAAAATAACATTTGCTTAGTCGGACGAGTAAGAGATCCTTTCTAATTCGGAGGGAGATGCATTACGAGAATGTTTTAGAATCTGTTAAAACTTCTGTTATATCCCGTATTTTTGAACGTCAGATTATTTGCTGAGGTGGGACCCACACACCGAGATTTTTTTTTTGGGACATCTAAAAAAATTCATATGAATCACATATGAGAAGTTAAACACGACTCAAGAAGGACCCTTGGGCCAAATCAAAGTGGAAGTCCTCCAAACGAATATTTTTTAAGAAAACGTTTTCGGGTGATCTGACTTCAAGGGGCAAAAACGGTATTATAAGTTTGGAATTTGGAAAGGTACCAAGAAATAGAAGTTGTAGATAATTGAATTAGCTTTTCAACCATAGGTCGTGGGTCCCCAGGTGATGTCGGTACAAGGAGATATGAACGTTTTAATGTCGAAAGGTCAGTGGGCTAGGCCCAACTCGGGACCAAACCGAGTTGGCCCAAAAAAAAATCAAAAAAAATAATATGGCCCAAATTTGTGAGGCCCAACCGGCCATGGTTATGGCCCAAGCCAATATTAAATAAAATTTGGTCAATAAAAGGATGACTAAGTCATCCTTATCACAATAAGTTCTAGAGGTTTCAAGAAAAGAAGAACAAGAGAAAGAAGAGAGAAAAGCTTAAGGCCATTTCGGCCATAGAGAAAGTCCATGAGAAAAATTGATAAAAATTCTTCAAAAATCAATCCCTACCAAGTAAAGGGTGCTTAACAAGGTGGAGTTGTTGTTGGAGCAAGAAAGATTCAAAATCATACAAGTTGCCAAGTTGTAGTCAAGTGAGAAGTTGAAGAACAAAGGTGAGTTTTGATCTTTCTTTATGTGTTATGAATGGTTTATATGTGTTGTAGTATGTTAAAATGGATGAAATTCATGAAAGAGATAAAAATAGGGGTGTGGCCGTGAGGTATGGAACATGTATATGTGTGTAGAAATTGTGTTTTAATTAATTTATCTAGTGTTTGGTTGTTATTGTTGTGAATGATATGTGGAAAATGGAAGTTGAATAAATTTGGAGAGGTTGTAGTGTGTATGCTTGATGTTGGCCGTGTAGTTGTAGAGTAATATGGAAGAAAAGGAGTCAATTCTACTTAATGTTTTGGTTGTAGTTGAATTGTGGATGCTAGATTGCTAATGAATGCATAATAATCTTGTGAAGTTGAAGTAGGTGGAGGTTTGTTTTAGAAGTTATGTGAATTGAATGTAATGTTCTTGCATGCATGGAAGGTAATGTGGTTAGTATGATGTTGTTGGAATATAGATCATGAGGTTGTGATTGTTTTCATTAAAGTTAGAAAGTTTTTGGAAGAAGTAGTAAGTTGATTGAATATGGAAGTTGTTAGTATTGTTGTTGTTGGAATTGTGGTTGATATTTTGGCCGGGTTTGAATTCCCGGGATTGTTGTTGATTGAAATTAGCCAAGTTGAACTTGGTGGGATGGAGTATTTATAGGGGAAGTGCTGCCGAAATTTCGGTAGCCAAATGTTTCCTTAAGAATTCCACTCTAAGTATCCTAATAAGAGTTTTGATAAACATGACCAATTTGCAGATTTTGACGAGATTGCAACGTGAATTCGGAATAGCAAAAGAAGCGGAAAGAGGTATGTAAGGTTTCACCCTTCTTTCTATGGCATGTCTTAGACGGAATAAGTTGGGTACGCGCCTCGGGGACAACTCTCTTCCCCGGAATCCGCATCCAAAGTTTTCCACTTTTTGTTTAATAGAATTGAACTAGAAACTGTGCAAATGATGGAAAGACCTCTTAAACCCCTAGAACTTGCATAAGTGGGACCCGATTACCCTAAGACCCTCACAAGTAATGACATGACACGTAATATATGTAAATCATATACGTCACCCCATCCGGCCCGAGGTGGGCCCCCTACTCTCGGATTTTTCCTTACAGTCTTGCTTGACTTACTTGAAGTGAATCCAAAGGGAACCTTTGATCCCGATTTCGTTACCAAATGATAAATACTATGACTCCTCTAACGAGGGCACTTCCATGACGATAATGATAACAATGATGTTAGATAAGAGAATATGCCTATGATACGTACTACCGGAACGACTCTATGACTAAGATGACTAAGCTAAGTATCTTATGTAAACATGAAAATGATAAACTAATTTTTGAATCTTATTTACATTTCCTAGCTATGACTTTATTTTCTAAAAGATTTCAAAGTCTATGAACTGTCATCTATGATGCCCCGATTTCATTCTACGTTTACTTTAATATTATTCCCCGTTGGTAGTCTCACCTTAAAATACTCGTTCCTTCAAGGTGAGACAAAGCGATCACGAGTATTCTATAATATAATTGGAGGTCACCGACCTTACGTCACTCCGATGACTACATGATTCTTCTTTGGGCTTTCCTGCGTGCCTATGAGACATATGTATATAGGATACGTAAATGCGTATAAGACATGTAAATGTATGTAAGATATGTGTATATATTTTTAAAACATGCACATGATGAAAGAGCTAGAGCGCTATAGACGCTGATGTACCTACACGACACACGTATATGTTGATGATAAAAGAGCTAGAGCGCTATAGACGCTGACATATGTACATGATATATGCATGTGTATACGGGGAAAATGGAGGTAAGGGCAGAGCGTTATGAACGCATATCCACCTGATCAGTTGGCATTACATGATATGATATCGTCCCAGACGCGGGATGTGTATATTTATGGTTAAATGGATCGGCTGCTGACGCCTCGGCAATATGAGATGTCCTATTTTATATGTATATGTATATGAACAAGGAAAGATTCTTAAAGGAAAGCTAAGTATGCATATCACCTGCCAAGGGTATATATATATACAGGTTATGTTTCTACCTCAAGACATGTGCTATTATTCTCTTATGTCGTTATTTCCGTTTTATACTTTCCGTATGCTACTATTCATGCCTTACATACTCGGTACACTATTCGTACTGACGTCCCTTCTTGTGGACGCTGCGTTTCATGCCGCGCAGGTCAGCAGACAGGCGGAGTTGATCCTTAGAAGCTCTACCAGCAGTGTTGACAGTGCTCCAGTTATTCCGGAGCCTCACTTCCTTGGTACTATTTTGTGTATATATATTCGGGCACGGCAGTACTCAGCCCTTTCTATGTATAAACGTACTATGTCTAGAGGCTCGTAGACAGATATGTACAGTCAGTTAAGTATAGTTAGGTATATGGTGTTTTGGCATGCTAATGTTGATGTATAAGTGATAACGAAGTTTATTAGTCTATGTTCAGAATGACGCCGCTAATGTTAATGTTAAAAAAAATGGCTCTATTTACATGGCTTGCTAAGAGGTAAAGGCAAAACGATAGACAAGGGGTGCTCGGTACAAGTATCGGGTACTCGTCACGGCCCCTAGACGGGTCGTGACAGAAGTGGTATCAGAGCAGTTTGGTCCTAGGAGTTTGTCTACGAGCCATGTCCAGTAGAGTCTTGTTTATGGGTGTGTTGCGTGCCACACTTATAAACAGGAGGCTACAGGGCATTTAGGAAATATGACCTTCTTTGTACTCAAGATCGTGCGATAGAGCTATGCTACCAGGTTTCCACATTCCTTTCCTAATCCTGTGTTATGGTTTCAGTAATGCCGCCGAAAAGGAAGGCTACGACGGCCCAGAAGGGCAAGAGGGTGGCTGGCAGCAGAGTTGAACGGGAGCTAGAAGAAGGAGAATCTGATAATGAAGCTCCCCCTCAGACCTTTCCTGCTCCCCCTGCACCAGCAGAGCAGGAAAGAGTTTCAGCTCCAGCCCCCGCACCTCCAGTTCCACCGCCAGCAGCTCCGGGCCAACAGATGGCCGAGGCCATTCAATTACTGACCCAGTTAATTGCCGCACAGGCTCAGCGGCAAGATGTAGACCTAGGAGACAGGGCGGTTAGTGCAAGGGCCCGCGACTTTATCACCCTGAAGCCTCCAGAGTTTTATGGATCCAGACCAGAGGAGGACCCGCAGAGTTTTATAGATGAGATGCTGAAGACTCTAAGGATCATACATGCTTCGGATACGGAGTCCGTAGAGTTGGCTTCATACAGGCTGCGGGATGTGGCAGTTTTGTGGTATAGTAGTTCGATATCCTCGAGGGGAGCGAATGCACCTCCCCCAGTTTGGCAGGAGTTTACCGAGGCATTTCTGCGACATTTCTTACCGCCAGAGGTTCAACGAGCACGAGCCGAGATGTTCTTGAACCTTAAACAAGGAAATATGAGTGTTCGGGAGTATGACCTTCGTTTCAACTCACTAGCCAGGTATGCCCCAGCCCTGATAGCAGATAGGGGAGATCATGTGCACCGATTCGTGAGTGGGCTAGGGCCATATTGAGTTAAGGAGTGCCTGACGGCTTCACTCCAGGATGGGATGACTATTACCCGCATTCAGGCCCACGCCCAAAATTTAGAAGAGCAGTACCAGTCACAGAGAGGGGAGCGGTATCCAGATAGGGGTTCCAGAAAAAGGGGCAGATTTTCCAGGGCTAGAAGCGAGTATAGAGGGGGACAGACACCGGAGCAATTTAGGTATTCAGACCAATCGACGGCCAGTGCACCTCCTCAATTTGCGGATAGGGGGCTTGACAGTTCTACTCACTCGAGACCAGATCAGGGTACTAAGGCGTCAGGATCCCAGTATAGAGTTGATTCTAGCAGGATGATGCCACCCCCGCCACGGTGTGCGCGATGTGGTAGACCACACTCTGGAGAGTGTCGCGCAGGTACAGGTGCATGTTATACTTGTGGGCGGGTTGGCCATTTGATGCGTGATTGCCCACTGAGGTATGAGGGAGACCAAGCCCAGCCCGCCGGGCCCGCGGTTGGTTCATCGTCGACCGTACGCCCTCTTGGACAGACTTCCCAAGCTCCAGCGGGCCGCGGCCGAGGTAGAGGAGGGACACCTAGTTCAGCTGGTCCTCCGCACCGCCTATATGCATTGACAGGACGACAGGACTCTGAGCCTTCCGCAGACGCGGCCACAGGTACTTTTTCGGCACCTTCTATGATATGTATGTTAATTGATTCGGATTCTATCCTATCCTACGTTGCCTTTATATTGCTGATCATATTAAGAATTCAGAAATTAGGACGAAAGGTAGCCATACGCACAGGTAAAAAGACGAATACTAGAGATTGCAGAGGTTAGAATTGTAAATAAAAGAAGAGATGTGTTACGCGGCGTTTCGAAAACTGCTAAGACCCCAACTAGTTCCATAATATGTGATATAAGTAGTGCGAGGGAGTGGGGGCGAAAATACTAACGCTAAGACGCTGAAATGCACTAAAGTTTCAAGGTTAAGCGTGCTAGGGTGAGAGTAATTTCATGATGGGTGACCCCCTGGGAAATATGCTGAAATTTTCACAAATGTGGGAACAAGAGACAAATGTGAAGCTAGGTAGTCCAATGTAAATTAGAGTGTGTGGAGTGGTTACAAACCCTATAAAAGTCATGTAGGCTGAGACGGACAAGACTAACGAAAGAGGAGAAAGCGTGACAGAAAGGGGACTTATTAACGTAGGGCCAACGTTCGGAGCTTACTCAATGGACTTACAACATAAAAGCGACCTAAGCGACATGTGAGATGTCTACGAAACCATAAACGGTCGCGAAGGACGAGGCGGACTAGACCAGTAAAGAGAAAAAAAAAGTGCATCACAGCTCTAGAATTAGGATGAGTTTGAATAGTATTGGGAAGTACTTTGTAAGCGAGGCGTTAGTAAACATATATATATATATATATATGTATGTATGTATGTGTATGACATCCCATATGTGGCTGCGCCAACCGGTATATGTGACCCAGCAACCGATGTTGCGGTATACTGAAGGCATCAATCGAACAGGGTAGTGAAGCTCAAGTGATAGATGTTACAAGGTAAGTTGATGATATTGTCACCGCAGGCTAGAGTTGGAAAGTCCTAATGCAACAACATCAGGGAAAGAATGAAAGTGAATATATAGAAAGTAAAGAGATTAGAATGCCTTGAGAAAAAAAAAGTGTAAGAAACAAGGGTAAGTGAAGCTTCCAAGAGGGACGATGGGTAAGGCAAGGGACTATTTGGAGAAAATTCGAAGGTAGGCATGCGAAAGGGATAAAGTATGGTAGTGTGAAACAAAAGATGAATGTGTGGGGTCAGAAAACAGACTTCGATAAGTGGGACTAAAGGATAGTAATCACAAATAGGGATGCAAAGAAAGAGAGAGAATGATCAGGCCTTGCAACGATACTAAGAGATTTCTAGCTCTCGAGAGGTGTCTGAAGGGATAAATGTGTAGTCATACTGACACGGTTGCCTTGGAAACGGAGAAGCTCTCCTAAAAGATGATTTAAGAATAGAACTGTCACGACCCAGCCCCGTGGGCCGCGACTGGTGCCCGAGCTGGACACCCATACACACTTAATTACCAAATCAGTATATCAACGACTTATCCATATCTTATTCATATCCAACATATATTAATTTATACAGATATTAATCTGAAGCGGTCGCATACAACATACTTATATTACCCAAAGCATATACATAAGCATATAACTGTCGTGGAACATATTACCCAAAGCATATACATAAGCATTTATACATACAAGCCGTTAAGGCTGGCATAACAAATAGGACCGCTTAGACGCAAACCGCACAGACATAACTGAACCATAATGACCCATGACCCACATATATGCCTACAGGCCTCTAACAAACACAACAGAATCATATGACGGGACAGGGCCCCGCCGTACCCCTGAATATACACATATATATACATAACGGAAGAGTCTGTACCAAAATATAGGCTCCGGAACAAGGGAGCACTCCAAGGCAGCAGAACAGATAGCCTAAGCTGTCGGGTCACTCCCGTGAACGTCTGTACCTGCGGGCATGAAACGCATCCCCCGAAAAAGAGGGGGTCAGTACGGAAAATGTACCGAGTATGTAAGGCATGAAGTACAGTACAGGGGGATCATAGTCAAAAATAGAAACTTTCCAGAACGAGTATGACTGTGTAAAATCATCAATACGTTTCCTTTATGTAATGAAATAGTATATATTTCAAATCATGAATCATGCACATATACATATATATAACGTGTCCCGGCCCTTTAGTGAGGGACTCGGTGAATAAGGTCATACATATCAACATCATATACCATATGTACGTATAACGTGTCCCGGCCCTTTTATGAGGGACTCGGTGGATGGAATCATGTATGTCAACATCATGTATCATGTATACATATAACGTGTCCCGGCCCTTTATTAAGGGACTCGGTGGATAGAATCATGCATGGCAGAATCATATACCATATATACATTGTTACGTCCCGTATTTTTATACATTGGGACAACCCGGATTAACTATGATAATTTAAGGCCAAGGTTATTCCGGGATTTGAAGTCGGGACTTTTGACCATTTGATTTTATTCGGAGACATAAGTTATATATGAAATTGTTGGTATTTGAACACTTAGGAGAAATTGGGACCACAATTCATAAAATTGGAATTTAAAATGTGGTGCAAATGCCTTGGTGTCCGTGTGAATTAAAAAGGGGTCCCACATATTGTGTGGCCAATTTTAATTGGTCCAACACATTGTGTGGGCCAAAGTCACTAAGAAATATTTTGGTATACTTTTAAAAGATGAATACCAAGTCTTCTTTTATCATTTGGCTCATTTTAACACTTAGAAAATAAAAGAGAGAGAGAGCACCAAGCCATGGAGGCTCTCGGCTGAACCAAGGGAAAACCAACCCCATTTTTAACTTCCCTAAAAATTATTTCCTTGGTGTTAACCCACTATATTGAGGTCCCTAAGTAGCGTAGAAGAGTTGTTTGGGTCATCCAACCATTAGTTGTACCCATTTGCAAACCCTAGCTATTTGGTGGATTGAAGAAAAGAGGTATGTCTTGCTCTTGTTTTTCTGTTGTGAACGTTTATTTCATGTTGTAGTATGCTAATATGGAAGAAAATCATGAAATATAGAATGTTGAAGTTGGGTCTTGTGTTTGGTATGTGGGCCGTGTGGGGGTGTATGTGTGTGTTGTGGGATTGAGTTGATAAATTGATTCCTTGTAGCTTGTTATTTGTTGTAGAGTGGAGAAGAGAACACAAATCGTCAATATATGTATACATGGATGTAATGTAGTCGTGTGTAGCCTTAAATGTTTGGCAAAGAATGAATTTATATCGCTTAGCGTCGTAATGGTTATTGTGATGACTTGGAGGTTGGAAATGAGAATTTAATGTCCCAAATTGACCTAGTAAGCGTTGCGGACTGATTTGGGGAACTTTGTGTATTGAATGAAATTCGTATATATAAGAATCATTAACATATGTATATGTGTGGTGTGGACGAATGTGAGTTTTATAATGTGTCGAAGATCGCATTACTACCGCTTAGTATTTTAGTTGTCGTCGTCATGAATTCTAGTCTTGAAATGAACATTTAATGACTTATGATTGATGTGAGATTGTACGGGCTGTTTTGAGGCTTATCGTGCGTTGATGTAATTGGTATATTATATGAGAATAACATTGTTATATTGTGAATTGTTGAGACAAAACATGACTTGAAATTGAGGAAAAATGAAAAGAGGGCTGCTCTCGGTTAGGGGGCTGGTTTCGGCCAGCTTGGAGAAAAAAATATTGGATCGTTGGAAAAATTATGTAAATGGTTTAGAAGTACTCTAATATTGTGGGAAAGGATTCGGGTTAGTAATCGAATGTACGAGCGATAATGTGGCTTGAATGTAAACCGTTGAAACGAATATTTGGAAAGTTGATTGAAAGATGTAAAAGAGAGCTATTAATGTTGTTTTGCCTTTCAAATTGATTATTGATGTTGCTAGGTTGGTTATTGTGGTTGTTGTTGTTGTTATTTTGAGCGAGATAAATTCTCGGGATGGCCTATTTATAGGGGAAGTGCTGCCGAATTTTCTGTAGAATTTAATGATTAGTTTGGAATGAATGGCTTTAGTGCCCTTAGCTAATGTTTGGTATTCGTGGTGTAATTGTACACCTTGGGGAGCCCGAGGCGTAGATTTGGGTTAGCTTTAGATTGGCTATCTTGGAAGTGCGTTCTAGGTATGTAAGGCAACTTCCTTTCTTTTTGGCATGTCTTAGTTTTTATAGGCTAAATTAGAGCCTCAAGGAAACTTTCAAATCCGAAATCCGAGCACGTTATGATCCGTATATGTTCTTTGGCACTCTTATGTATGATTTGATGAAATATGAACCTTTATGTATTTGAAGAATCGCTTTTCGAACTTTGCGCAAAAAGGTTTCCCTTTAAGGAACTTCGAAATATTCGAATGCCATATCTTTCACATAAATGCTCGAATTGCTCCAATTTATTTTTATAAAAGTTTGCATTACGTATAACGAGTATGTTTTCCATAAGCGGGCCCGACTTGGGTAAATTCCCATCCGTGGGTCCCGCGACTTCCTTTTATGAAATTCAGGAGATTTTGAAAGAATTTGTTAAGACTATTATTCAATTTTCAAATATGATCGTTTTGCTTATGTTTGAATTTATGATATTGATTTTATGCATATGACTACTCACGACTCCATTCGTGCATTTTGTTATTCCCTTCGCCGAGTCCGGGGCCGGTTCTGTTATCGTGCGCGCTTTGATATACTCCGGAGTTATGCTGTGTTATGGTTCTCCGAGATACTCGCTAATGAGGGTCGGGTTCCACTTATGTTTGGTGATGTGTTGTATATGGCGTTATGTTGTGATGTGATATATGACGGGGGTACGGAGATTTAAGACTTTCTGGTGTTATGCTGTGTTATGGCGCCATCGACGGGCGGGCGACCATATTCTTCTGTACCCTATGCATGACTTGCATATTTTTGACAGTAAACAAATTTTGATACTTCCTTTTTGTTTATGTCTCAGATTTGCTTTCTGTACATTCTGCTTTGCATACTCAGTACATATTTCGTACTGACCCCCCTTTCTTCGGGGGCTGCGTTTCATGCCCGCAGGTACCGACGCACAGTTTGGTGATCCACCGCTTTAGGACACCCCTTTTGCTGTTGGAGTGCTCTTCTCCTTTCAGAGCATACCTTTTGGTATATCTTTTGTTCGCTATGTTTGTATATATTCGTTCAGGGGTACGGCGGGGCCCTGTCCCGCCATATGATTCGTTTGGTCTGTTTAGAGGTCTGTAGACTTATTTGTGGGTGTGTGTGCCTACTTCTGTACAGCTGTGTCCATATGATCTCTTTCGTTATGGCAGCCTTGTCGGCGTGCATTTTGTATATGTTTTTGGGCCGTTGTGCTCTTTGATAGCCTTGTCATCTTTTGATATAATTGACAGCCTTGTAGGCTTTTGACGTATTTGATAGCCTTGTCGGCTCTTCGATATATGTATATGTATATATTCGTGTTGAGACGGCATATAGCATTTTTGCCGCATATACTATTTGGATGTGATTCGATATGTACAGGTATGTCAGGGTGCCCAAGTAGGGCACTAGTCACGGCCTACGGGGTTGGGTCGTGACATACATAACGTGTCCCGGCCCTCTGTTGCGGGTCTCGGTGGATAAAGTCATCATATGCCATCCTGGCCACCATCTCCGTATCATCATATCATCATATACATATACATATAACGTGTCCCGGCCCGCAAGTAAGAGGGACTCAGTGAACAATGCAGTAGAGTACGCACGAGAACATGTCCTGGCCCGGGCTCAGTGAAATCCAAACTAAGGCTTGCACGAACAGAATAATGTGAAACCATATGCACATAAATCAAGACTCGATAGACAAGTATACTTACCGACTCCAGAAGGCTCAGAAACAAGTTTTGGGTCAATCGGAATTAGTATACAAAAGTTAGGAGCTTTTGAAGTACAGAACCTTCTAAGAGCATTTCAGAAGCCATTTATGGAAAATCGAAGTAATGATCATATCAAGTGTTTTTCGAATATCGCATAGATCAAATCAAGTATAACTTTTGGGATCATGTGTACATATCATAATACATCAAAGACTCAATGGAATAGTCGAACGTGTTAGCATTTGAAAAATCAAGACTTTAGTCATATCGATTATCTTTCGAATACCATTCGAAAACATTATTAAATAGATATTCGGACTTCATAAGTACACATCAAAATCATATGAAGTAGCTTATGGAATGCAAGAACGTTAGCCATCCTAGTGGCTCTAAGAGCAAGAATTTCTTGAAATCATACATATACATTCCTTTGCTCATTACATAAAGATCATGCCAAGAAAGAAAGGTAAGCCTTACATACCTTGACCGCTTTCTACGCTAATCCGAACTTAAGTCTTTCGCTTCGCAAGATCTACAACAATATTCATATATGCCAATCATTAGCCATAAACACTTAGAATTCAATTCTAAACCAACACTTAATCTACAGAAATTTCGGCAGCATTTCCCTGTAAATGCCACATCCCCGAGAATTCAACTCGGCTAAACATACAACAACAAATCCGAGAATTTAACTCGGCCAACTTAACAACAACAATGCCAACAATTATTCCAACAATATCGACAATCAATTCAAAACACATTCCAACGTTCACAACTTCTTTCTACAAACTTTGACGATTTTCCATTTACGTTCAATTCATATTTGCTCACACATTCAAGTACTAATCCAAGATCATTCAAACACAATTCAAGAGCATTTCAAACAATCTACAAAATATTCAAACAGTTCCCCCAACACCATACTCCACCCGAAACTTTTACAAATGCAACGAAACTACAACGACGCATTTTCTTCTTTCAAATTCATAAACTACAACAACAATGCACACTTTAGCAACTCCATTTCAACAATTACATAAAACCATATTAAAATCACATTAATTTTCCTATAACAACCCACAACAAATTTCAATGCCGACTTGAACCATTTAACCTTTATTTACATCATAAAGTCCACAACAACACAACTAACATGCTAAATAAAACTAACTCATCTTCCCTTCACCATACAACATCACACGGCCACACACACTCACACACATCCACACGGCCACACCCACAACACACTATTTTCATGCTTTTCATTCATTTCTACATACCATAACATACATAAACCTTCTATAATATATAAAAGAAGAGAAATTCTTACCTTTTTCTTCAATTTCCCACTTGCCACCAAGAGTGGTTTTCTTTCTTAAATAATTATACCACGTTGAAAAGGACTTTTGAATTAGTAGGAATACTAGAAGAATCAATTTTTTTGAATCAAGATTGAAGGCTCCAAATATTTTTCTTTCCTTTCTCTCCTTGGCCGAAACCCCCCCCCCCCCCCCCCCCCCCTTTTATTTTTTTTGCTCTTAATTTTTTGTCTTGAATGTTCTTGAAACTAAGATGATAATGATATGGCCCTCTCTTTTTATATACTCAAATTAAAATTCCACATGGGCCTTGGCCCATGCCCCTCCTATGGCCGGCCACTTTTGTTGGGCCTTTTTTTTTTTCCAAGCCCAACTTACTTATGACAAATTTTTGTAGTTCATGAGACTATTTTCCAAATTTCCAATTTTGCCCTTAGCCTTTCTCAATATTTCCGCGTCAATATTCTCATGAACATCTTATGTATTAAACAAGATCAAAAATATAACTCTGTTCTTAACTTCCCGCAATTATCTTGAATTATCCGATTACGTAAAATGCGGGATATAACAAGAACAGATTTGCGCGTTTAAAGGAATATTTCACGAACTTCAGAGCCGATACTACAAATAACAAGAGGAGAAAGGTGCTCGAGGAGGAAGAAACCCAAAGAAGGTTAAGGGTGAAAGTAGGAAAGGTATACTAATAGGTTGGTCGAAGGAAGAGGAGAGCATTTAGGAGTAAAGTAACTAGAAATCTTTAACTATGGGAGTAAGAAGGATACTTTAATGAGTTGGCGGTAGGAAACCGACTACTCATCGAGGAAAGAACGAGGATGATGAGTCGACACAATTGATTAGAAAATAAATGACATGGAATAAGAATTCATGTGAAGACCAAGAGATTCGATCATAGAGGAAATGGAATGAAATGTAAGGGACGTGCATGGAAGACCACCCGGCCGTAGCATCATAAAGATAGATAAAGGTTTGATGAATGAGGATAGAGAGAGTGTAAACTGTAAAAATTCTGTGCTAAGAGAAAAAGTAGCAGGACGCTCGAAAAACTTGGATGCACAGCTGCGACATAAACGCGTAGTTAAAAAGGATTATGAGTAAGTGAGCTAAGCGGGTGAAAGGACTAGTAGTGGATGGAAGGGTATGGAAATGTGAAAAACAAAAATGATGTTATAGACATAAATGGAAAAAGAACTCAAGATAAGAAGAATTCTAGATATGTTATAAGCAAAGTCAGGAATAGAAAACAAGGAGTAAGGTATAATCAAAGACTTCATAAAGGACGTAGTGAATCTCGATGTCCCCATTAACTTGTAGGTCTAGAAAACCGTTAGTCATAAAAAGACAAAGGTGTGAAAAGATGGAAAAAAAGGCATCGGAATTGGATCTAACCCTTATAAGTATTCTGATTGGATACAAGACTGTAACTAGCAAGAAGATAGACAAGTCAGACTATACGATGACGGAACCCCGACCCTAAGAAGATCGTGAAGGGCGGCAGATAATTATCGAAGACGACGGTTACTCGAAGGCTATGGGCGTATAAGGACCTCCTTAATAAGGGGGAAGAACATACTAGACTTGAAAGGAACTATGACGTTTCAAGCTCCAGAAAAGGATATTTATTAGCTCAGGGCCAGAGTTCGAGGCGTATTGGCATATCGGGAAGGTAACGGAAAGAAGTAGAAACGAATTGACAAAAAGTGTACCATGAGGCAGATATAGGGAGAATGTATGGAAGATAACTCAAGAGATCACTTTACGCCAAGATGAACTATGATAATTTTAGACCATGATTTGAATCCCTCGTATCGGGCAAAAATTGATCCGTACCTAAGTATGCAGTGACATGCCCTAAAGGGTAATGAAAAGAGCAAGAAAAGTCTCTAAGCTAAATTTACAAAGGTTGTTAGAGAGGATGACGAACCCAAAGAACACTTGGGATGACAATGACAATTGTAATAAAAGGAACAACGATTGGTAGTTTGGAAATTTTTTAAGGAAAGAAAGAACACTACTCCTATGAATGGAAATAAAAGAGTTCATCGGATCTTAGAAAAAAGTTCATGGACCACTAATTATACTAAACATGAGAGCATATGCTATGGAATTATATGAACCGTCAACGTGAAGCTATGCCCGACTACAATTGTAAGAAGGCCACACCGGAAAGCCAACAAGGAATAACGACTGACGAAACAATCGCCGAAACAAGGAAATCGAAGATAAGTATACCTTTGTTGCCGTAGTCCTATACTTCTGGGATTGTATTGATAGATGTGAGGGAAGGAAGTAAAGAAAAATTTGTAGCAGGAGCTCGAAGATGTTGCGAGCTATGAAATTAGTTGAACTCGGATTATAAGTTTACCATAAGTGTAACTGGACTGCGAAGGATAATAAATGGCGAAGAAACATTACGTATATATGTATTTCGGATAATGATATAACTAGCCTTAGAAAGGAACATAACCATTAGGTTTACTAGCGACAAAGTTATGCTGGATAAACATTTGGAATGTAAGGGTAAAATATGAAAGGATTAGAGAGCCTGAATAATGGACTACAAAAAACAAATCGGTACAGTGTATATCTAAGATCAACGGGTACAAAAAGGATAGCCCGAGATGGCACCGAAGGAGTAAACGCAAAGAGGACGTCAAAGAGAGAGAAAGGTAGTTGCCCACTAACAAGGAAAAAAAGAGTACTTACAGGACGAGGAATAGCTATGGCATGGAAAGTCAAGACTACCATAATGGAGAAAGAACAAGAGCGAGATGCTAGTTAATTTTCGAATATGTACATGAGGACAAAGAAGTGAAAAAAGATGACTGAAGGCAATAAAAGAGTTAAGAAAGAATGAGAAGAGACTGATCCAAGTTATAGTTTAAGCAAATGGTAATCAGACCCTAAAGGAAAAATATTTTTTCTAACAAATCAAAGATGGTTTCGTGGGTTGGCAATACTGCAACATTCGAGGACGAATGTTTTTAAGGGGGGAAGGATGTTACACCCCGTATCTTCGAAGAGCACTTATCAAATTTGAAACATAAGTACGTTGAGTTAGGATTAAGTAAAACCACTTTGGAATATAAGGAGCAAGCATTATTAAGTATATTTAATTATTGAAGGATGTATATAAGGTATACCGGAAGGTTTTATAAGGAAATGAGTCGAAGAAATGAAGTAGTACGACTTCGGAGAAAGGATGGGTAATGCTTTGTGTGAAAATTTTGGTCCAACTTGGTGGATGAATATCTCTTAGCATATGAAGTTTTTTAAGGTGAAACAAAAGCCTAAAATGAATTTCGTCGAGTCTAGTTTCCAACGCAACAAACCGCTCATCGATTGGACTTCGGAGTAGAGAATTATGGACGTTACAAGTTCAGCTGACAGAGTAGAAACACGTGCTAAGTACTGCTACAGTAACCGAATTTGACCCTTATAAAAATGGCAAGACCCTCTTTTTTTCACCAGATTTTAGCCCAGAAATTTCTAGAAATTGAAGAGAGAGAGGTGGGGAAACAAAAAGTAAGCAATTTTCAAGTGACGGAGTATTAATCGAAGCTCGGATAAACGCATAGATGTGATTCTAGTATGGTTTTGCGGTGGATTCAAGGTGGATATTGAACATATCGTTGTTTTAACAAAAATAAGGTATGAATCTCTCCTTATTAATATTACTTTTGGTTTATTTACGAAGAGAGAGTGATGAAATGGTTGTATAATAAAGTTGTTGGTTGAGAAATTGGACAAACATCGCGTGAGATGTTTTATGGAATATTTTGGTATTGATGATGATGTTGTTGATGTTGGTGCTGTTGTAGTTTTTTTTTTGTTGGTATTGTGATTTCGGGCTAGACATATAAACAGGGGAGGTGCTGCCCGAATTTTGGCAGATTATAAGTGGATTTATTTGAAGGACTAAGACAAGCGTATAACGATGATTCTAACGATTGTGTAAATCCTCTTAAATTTAGACTTGCGAGCTTGGACAAATAAGCGTAGCCAAAAGGAGGTGGAACAGGTATGATAAGGCTCGTCCCTTTCTTACAAAGGCATGATTCCTATGGTGTGATTTCATAAATGTTTCCGTAACCTTCTTGTTTTCAAAAACTAAAAGTCCATGGTTCTTAAAGATTCTCATGATGTGGAGGATAAAAATGATTTTATGATGGTGACAATGATAATGATGATTTCGTGTTTTAAGAACTCAAGTTTATAATTTCAAGGCGAATATGAGAATGTGGAGCTACTTCTAGATTTTCTCAATTTTACTCATTGATGATGACTCTACTTCTAAAGGCTCCAAAGTGTATGTAAAGCTATCCAATCTTTCTTTATGGCATGAACTACATAAAGTGAGCGAACGACGAACATACATGACTCCAATGAACTCTAATTCTCAGTGGTACTTGACATGATAGTTGTCTTTGATTCTCAAGTGTTGGTTCATTCTTATTATTCTGTTGAGTCTCAGATGATGATTTAGTTTTCATATGGTTGCTCATGATATTCTACTCGTGCATAACGTTAATATATCATTCACCGAGTCCCAGGCCGGGTACGTATTCGTGCAAAGTTTCATTGTATTGTTCCCTAAGTCCCTCACTAGAGGGCCGGGTACGGTATATATATGATTATTTCACCGAGTCCCTCACTAGAGGGCCGCGTACGGTATATATATGATGATTTCAAAGAGTCCCTCACTAGAGGGCCGGGAACGGTATACTGTATATGTATGCATGACTCATCTTATAAGGCACAGATGCATTGGTATCTTTTATTATCTTACTCGTCTCCTGTCAAATTTTTGCACAACCATGATCTTCTTTATTGTACTTCATGCTTTACATACTCAGCACATTTTCCGTACTGACCCCCTTTCTTCAGGGGCTGCGTTTCATGCCCGCAGGTACAGACACTCATTTTGGTGATGCTCCGGCTTAGGACTTCTTCCCAGCTGCTTGGAGAGCTCCATTGTTCCGGAGCTTGAGTTATTTGGTACAGATCCTTTTGACGTAGACTTTGTTATACTCTTAGAGGTCTGTAGACATATGTGGGTTGTGTATATACGGTTTGGTCAGCTATATCGATGTAGTTTGTCTTGGACGTCCCCGTGTATAGCGGCAGTCTTGTCGGCTTGCATATTTGTTATGTTTTGGTTAACTGTGACTTCTCAGCAGATAGGTTCTTTCTAATGTATGATATGATGAGTTCACAGCATGCTTTTACAGAGTGCCATATTATTTTCAGTTTCAGTCTGATTATATCTAGCGGGTCGTATACGGGTGCCCAGCTCGGGCACTAGTCATGGCCCACCGGTTTGGGTTGTGATAGGCGACCTGTGTGTTAAGGCGTGGGAGAGTAAGGCTTCTTAAGGGATTATGGTAAGAGTACTTCATTGCCCTAGGGGATGGCGGCATGAGAAAGAGAATTTAGATGGATCAATCCCACTATATGAAGAGAACAACTGATATCTGCTGTGGTTATCAAGATAATGTTGCAAGATGTACGAGGGTGGATTTCATAGACAGTTGTGAAAAGTTAAGTTGGGCTCGACATGACAGAATGTTAGTGGTGGAGCAAGAACTAGTGGTTTGTAAGTTCTTTCAGGAAAAAAATGGTTATCAGTTCTAGATCGGAAAGCAAGGTTACTTTAGATGAGTGGAGAATTAAGGGAATAAACAGCTGTGATTTTTCATTGAATGGTGTGTTAGTCGGGCCGTTGGTGTTTGAGGTTAGTGATGGAAAAGGGTCATTTGAACCAAGGGTTGTTGATTGAGAGTTATGTTACAGTTTTTAATACAGAAGGTATGTGAGGGTTCACAAATGAGTTCTATGTGCAGCTATGTTGTCGGCTATGGAGGGCCAGTGGTTAACTAATAATAATGACTTTAGTGTTGGACAAGTGTGAATTTTTAGTACCCAAGGAGTTATCGGGTGTTTCATCTAATCTTGGACAAGGGGTTTGAGTATTGTACCTGTTGTGTACGTTTCGGCTAGTTTCTTCTATTACTGGTGATATGACTTTATGGAATTGATCGAATAAGAGGGATATCACACGATTTTTAGAGGTGTTCTGGTTCGGCAAGTAAGGAAAGAGGTGAGTCTTCGTGAGCAAGCAACGTTTAAGGACCTTTGAGTGAGGGGTTGGTCTATAAGGACATTTGGAGTAATGGATCAATGACGGGTTGAACTAATTCAAGTCACAAGAAGCATTTCAAATATTAAGTTGAGGATCAGTAGTACCAGATGGTACAAGGAAAGACGAGTTCAATATAGAGTATTGGGTATCAATGTTGGGTCAGTAAACTCATGAACTAGGTTAGAAAAAGGATTCTCCAGTTCATGGATTTTGGCAAGGGTGCTTCGATGAAGGTATATGAGGACGTTAGTAGGATTAAGTGTACGGTAATTAAGGATTTGGATCAATTCAGTGGTTGTTGAGGTATTGTGTCGACAATGATGGATTCTTGTTGGAATAACCAGAGTTGGTTGGTAGTTTTCTAGCATAGAGACTTTATGAAGGATCGTATATGTGGTGCGATGGGTTTAGAGTAGAAAACTATTTTGGAAGTCGGGTGAGATAAGGAACTCTCAGTTGTTCGAGTCCGTGGCATACTACTATCTACAGGATTAACTCGACTATTTAGCGGGACTTATAACGTTGCGGTATACTTTCGAATGGGTTCGAGTGATGGTTAGTCGGTGGCAGTGAATGTGATGTAAATGAAATAAAGATATTAAAGAACTAAGATAAAGGAATAGTTGATCAAGAATCGGTATGAATAAGGTATATCTTTAGGGTTATTTGGGTCATGTATGGATTGTGGTGTTGTTGCCTTGCATTTTCCAGATGAGTCGTGATCGTTAAGTATGCTTAAAGAAGGAAGTCTTCAGAAATAGATTAAGTGTTATGACGAAGTTCCGTAAGGTTTCGTAATTAGTGGAAGATTCGACGGTTAAAAGTGTATTCATTGAGACCGCTTGTTTTGCATTGAAGAATAAGGAAAATTTGATGTTTTTTGAGTTCATAGGATTTGGTCAGATTTGCGTATCGGGTGAAAGTTGAGAAATAATAGGATTGTAATTCTAAGTTATAGTTTTTTGCTACTGAGTTAACGACTTGGATTGAATTCAGCTTTTGGAGTCAAGGGTGACGGACATGATTGACCATGCATGAGAAAATGATTAAAAATTAGTTGCCACATATGCGTGATAGGACTATGATTGGTTTCGAAAAGTTGGATTCAGTTTGGGTGACCATTGGTGGAATTCGGGGAGATGTGCATTTACTTTCGGGTCAGAACGGTTCAATTATAGCTGGGGAACTATGTTTGTATTATTAGAAGAACTTATGGGTATTCTAGTAAATCACTTTAGTGGGGTCGATGGATTTCCAGTTCAGAATTGAGGCATGGCAGCATTATCGGGTCTCATCGAAGTTTTCTAGCGAGATTCTTGGTATTTTACTTACGACATTATTTGGACAGTTCTGATGGTTTACCTCGGTATTGGTGACGTTTTGAGAAGGTACAAATGGTTATGGGAAGTGTTTAGCATGATCAGATGGTTTTCTACAGTTTGGCTCAAGATACCAAACTAACAGACTTGGGACTAGTGCAATCGGCTACGGGTAAGATCAGTGTTGATAGAATAGCTTGGAGTTTTCTAAGATAAAGCAAGGGTTCTTTTTGGCAAAAGTCATGATCGGGCTTGTGGCGTGTCTCTAGGTGTTTTTATGAAATCGTGGTGCGAAGGAAGGGTTTAGAAGGTGTGAAAGAAAGGTTAGTGAAATCAGAATATTTTACTGGTTCAGAGCGGGCTATGATTTGTGGTTATATCTAAAGAATTGTGGCGATTAGAGTGAGGATTTTGGAATCAAGTGATTGCATACAGAGATTTGATTATATTAAATCAGAGAAGTCAAGTAGAGACAGTTCTTTTATGCGGGGATCAGTTGTTAAGGAAATTTCGGGTATGAAGGAATGTAAATTTGGGTATTTGAGATACGTTAAAGTAGTTTGATTGATAAGGTGAACTAGCGGTACTATTAGAGTATCTCTTACCCGTAGAGGATTCCATGAGGTTATAGTTTAGCGTCTTTGGCTTCTCGACGGTGTTCGTACTCTTCTTCATCCTTCGAGGGCCAACAATTATTTAATTGGTATCTTATGTAACGACCTGTTTAGTCGCTATGGCACTTTTGAACCATTTTCCCCCATTGACCTTTCCCCGAGCCCTATTAGTATAATTTTGACCCGCAGGGATAAGCGACAAGGCTCCTGAAGTCATCGGGCGAGTTCTTTTGTGATTTATGAGGATTAGAGCTTTAAAGTGAAAAGGTTTGACTAATAGTTTACTTTTGGGTAAACAGACCTTTTTCGGAAGTCCATCGATTCCATGAGGTCCGGAGGGTCAATTATGACTTAGTGGGATATTTGGTTTGGTTCCGGAGGCATTCTGGGCATTTTATCCCATTGGTTGGAAAGTTTTTTTTTGCCGTTTGGGGGTTGACCCAATCAAATAGACCTCCGCTGGAATTCCGAGGCCATGAGTAAGTTCGTAGTGTGTTTTTATGTATGTCTGAATATCTGGTTTGTGTCCGGGAGGCCTCGGATGGGTGTCGAGACTTTGGATGAAAACTTATTGAAACCAGATTTCTGCTGGTTTCTGGTGAACCTGGCAAGTGTAGTTGCACCCCTACGGGTCCGCCCTAGTGGTACTTGGCCTGCAGGCGCGAGTATCTTGGTCATTTAATGAGTAACACCCCAGCAGGCAATCATCCGTTGAGGTGGTACCACTGTAGCGAGCCTTTGTTCGTGTGAGCGGGTGACACTAAATCAGAAAACCCTTTTTAATTCTAACTTTAAAACAATTCCTCCTATTCACCAAATTATTGATTTAGAGAGCATTAAAGGCTATTTGGAGAGTTATTTGGCTGGAATCTTTAGTATGGTAAGATCGTCACCGTCTTTATTGCTTACAATATAATTAGTAGGGAAATCTATGGTGATTAGTTTTTCTGTGATAACTGGTCTTGGCACGAGTTGATCGACTATCATTCTATTCGCTTTGTGTTTCTTTGTACATGCGAGCCAGATTCCTTTTGGAGGCTATCTCATTATGCCCTCATTACTGAACCGATGTTCTTCATATCTTATGTTAACCCTTCAGTTTTCAAATACTCATCTGGACTTACTAACGATGCATACATCTCTCCCTTAGACCAAAAGGTTAAGGTCTTATTCTTGCGAATCCTTCTCTCTTGTAGGGATCCGACCAACTTTCCTTATCTTCTGCAATTCTTTGCGCTTTACGTCACTGACAACTCATTTTTTGACTCTTTTCTGTGCAACCTCCTTTACTAGGAATAATTGAATTACTTACATGGACTTAGAGCTAATGTATTATTAACTGGCATATTCCGTCTTGACGACTTAACTTTGCTCCTAGTATCAGTCTTAAGGAAAATCCCTTCTTTGTTTTATAACTCTTAACGACTATTCTTCTGTTGTCTGCTCTCGTACTGCTTAGCTGAATTTCTTCTTCCACTGCCATGGTACTTCTGGTTTAACTTAAACTCGTTGGGTTCTAACACGCATTCGGTGTAGTCAAACTATTACCTACTCACTAGTCTTAACCTGACTAAGTACCTCTGCTAGCTCTGTTGAAATTGCTAATTCACTGTATCTACTCCATACACACTATTCTTCTACTAACCACCCGCTAGCATCATGTTCTCTGATTTTTCTCTAAATACTAAAGTGAAGCATAACGTTATTTCTAACGTCCCTGATCATTCGACCTTATTCTACGATCGTATACTATCTTTCCTAAATGATAGACATGGATCAAACTTAGGGCAATTACGTCTCTCTTAAATAAAAGATTGAAATATCTAACCCCAAACTTTCTATACACTTTAAAATCATGTCAAACTATACACATATGGGGTAAACACTTAATCACATAACCTCAGAGGGAACTGTCAGATCATCTTATCTCATAGTAATACCTATTTGTTGTAGTATCTTACTAACATAGTACTTTCTAGTTTAGATCTCAACAAACTTGAACAATTAAAATTATTACCTAAAATTCAATATCGTCTGCTCTTGGTTCTCATGTCACACACAATCTCTTCTCAGTCATGTGCATAGGTTGTACGAAAAAATATACATCTTTGAAAAATCGAGATATTCTCGAATCACAGGTGATTTTCCCTTAGGCTCTATTCTGTTCAAAATCATAGTGATCAACTTATGCCGGCTACAGCTAAATTCATAACGGTCTTCCCTATGGGGTCTTACATTAGAGATAGCATTATCATACGTGTAGCGACATATGGGGATGCATCTGAGTCTTGATGACCTGCTAAAACATACAAACATTTCTGACTTCCACCTGGATGACCAGACTTAGCTGCATTACGCCCGGCTTGGGCTTGAGAATTACGGGTAGCTTTTGAATTTGCGGACTGAGCCACGTTACCTCTTGTCCCCCTGTCTCATTGATGGGAAGTCCCTCAAATAGTGATCCTGCTGGCCAAACCTAAAACACACATTCATGCCCTGAACGATACACCCTTTGTTGTCTCCTATCACATTTGTTGCACATGGGATTCTGAAAACCCCTGTGACTGAGATTCTGGTGCTCTGAAACGCTATTTCTGGTTGAACTGCCCTCTCTGATGATATCATGACCTCGATACTGGTGCACTGCCTTTAGATGGAGTGGGTCCTGATGATCTCTTGTCGAAAAATCGTCTGCCTCCACCTTCCTGAGATCCTCCATGGCTAACGTTTCATGTAGACTTAGCTCTTTTGCTAATTTCCCTATCTTTCTCGTCTTGAAATTTTCCCATTCTCCTTCCTTAAGTACGTTAGTATTATTCGAATTTCACATCCATGATACAACTGCCCCTTCTCGGGTGATATGCACTTTATTCAACTTTCAATATCATCTCAAGTCTCATCCATTACTATCAGACACTTCACAATTTTACTCCAATGGTAATCATCCTCACTTGGATCTTATATTTCTTGCTCATTGCTTGCGCATTCGGTACGTACAAAATTTGATAGAAAGAGAAAGTTGCTTACTCTTCTAAGCTTCATTGCACGATCTAGAGTAGAAAGAAGTGAGACAATCCTGAATGTCTTGGTAGTTAACCATTTATATGTGTGGCCGACACGCACATATAATGGAAACTCCACTGGACACGTTTTCATAGACTCCCTAAGTTACTTGAACCTAGTGCTCTGATACCAAGCTTTGTCACGTCCTGAACCCTGGTCTGCGTAAGACAACACTCACCGCCAGACTACATATGACCGAGCGAACCACATGGCCTGTTGAATCAACATGGGACATGTACTAATGCAGAATGTAAGTTAAAACATAAAAAGTCTGAATAAAGCATGTGATATCATAATCATACTGAAAATACATGTTACGGTTCGCATTTCACGGGTGGGGTTAGCCCTCGTAAAGCTAATTCGAACTTGTTGGTGCTCTTTCGGACTTTGTTTTAAAAGAGTCGCCACCTAATTTTTAGGAAATTAGGAAAACCAATTTCGAAGTATTTATTCATATACAGTGAAAAAGCCTTCGTAATCCAAAGCTCTAGGTAAGGGGTTCTAGTGATCCCTTAGGGAAGGTGTTAGGCACCGTAGTATTAAGGATCTGTACTATACGGTTGACCTTCGAATTCCAATGTATAAGTATTTGCATAAACTATATATTTAGTGTTATTTTCCCATGTTTATAAATTATGTCATTTGCATATCATTTTTTGAAATGAATTGGATATATTCCCTTTATAAATAGGGCACATATGTTCGGATTTATAATATCCGGATATAAATAATTTCCCTTTATATATAAGGGTAGCGTGTGTTGTTTATAAAAAGAGTACAAAATTTGTTATATTTTAAGTAACGACATATGTAATTTAGTTCATGCTTAACTTATACTTGGTCGAATCAATTCGTTTTAATACGTTTAGAACACCTCATAAAACTTCGTTTACAAATGGGTAATTATCTACAATTGTTTGCAATAAAAATGATGCTTATTTATTTAACTGGTTTCATGGGCCAAGTAAATTCATTTTTTTATAATTCTTTTTTTCAAGAGCAATAATAAAAAAAAAGACTTGGGCTCAACCTTGTGTTATGTCCCGTGATTTCGTATAATGGGAAACTGAGAAAACAATTACGACTTGTGTGTTATAAGGACATAATTTGATTTTAGTGAATATGACTATGTTGGTTATGGAATTATTAATGTTAAGACCCCGGGGAAGGCCGAGGATAAATTTGGAATTTCGGGAATTAGTTTCGGGAATTACAAAACGGGACTTTTCTCGAATTGGGCCAAGAAAAATGCAATGCAAAAATAAGGCCCAAGATCAAATGGGGGCCGGCCATAGTGTGGCCCAAATCCATTTTAAAAGGGGCATGTGCTATGCACATGACCCCATAAGTGGATATATACTAAGATCATACTTAGAAATTATCACTAAGTAGAACAAAAAAATAAAAATCAAGAACACCTCTAGAAAGAGGCATTCGGCCGAACCAAAAAGGAAAAGAAAGAAAAAAAAATTCCAAGCTTCTTTGTGATCCAAAAATCTTGTTCTTCACATATTTGTGAAGTACTCAAGACGCTCTCCGACGTGGTATAATTAGCTTGGCACGAGGACGACGTTTTCGACAAGTCGGGTTTTCAAGAAAAGGTGAGAATTCTTACCCTTTTATGTTATAGAATTGATGTGAATGTGTTAAGCATTGGAAGTAGATGGAGATCCCGTAATTTTAACGTAAATAGAAAGTCGTGGGTGTGTGTTTGTAGTGTGTTTGGCCGTGAGCCATAGAGAGAAAAATTGGTGTGAATTGATCCTGGTTAAGTTGGTATAATGTGTTGTTGTGATCCTTATATCGTAAATGATTGATTGTTGAATTAAATTGGCGGTGGAAAACGAATTCGGATATTATCGGAAAGTGTATATCCTTGGTATCTTTATGTATATCAATGTATATTTTGGGTACTAGAGACTTTAGATATGACTTTTTAATGATGTGGATGAATTCGGAATGAAACGACGTTAGTTAGCATGTTCGTCGTGAAATTTTGATATTTTGAAGAACTATGGAAACTAATTGATTTTGGTGCAATTTCGTGTATGTCTTAGGTTGTAATTGGAATGTGTTTGACTAATGTTGTATAGGTAAATTAATACAATTATGTGGATATAGAATTGGAGTTTTGAAAGTTTGAATGGAAGTTGCCAACTTAGATAACAAAGTAGAACTCTAAAGCTAGAATGGTGTGATTGTTGTTTATATTGTTTTGGTTGATGTGTGGGCTGTTGTGGTTGGTTAATTTGAGCCGAGCTACGCCTCGGGGATGTTAGGTTTATAGGGGAAATGCTGCCGAAATTTCGGTAGGCAAATATGGAGTTAAAGGCATTTTGAGCCTAAGAATCTCAATTGGTAACTTTGACCATTTGCAGATTTTTGACGAAACGGGGCGGGACTTTTGGAAGGGCTTACGACGTCTGTGAGGTATGTAAAGCTTCCCAATTCTTTATTTGGCATATCTTAGTGTGTTAGTTGAATATGAGACCTTCCGGAGCATTTCTGCTCCTCGAAACCCGATCCACAGGAAAGTTACTATTCATTCAATTCGATTGAAGCCTAAAGGCTCCCTTTTGGCTAGAATGCCATTATTCGTCCGAAACCTATCGAAATGTGGTCGGGTAACCTAGAAATGATTATGTATGACCTTTGGCATATTACTGCTCGAAAAAGAATATGTTCGCCACCTCACTTCGACTCGAGGTGGGTCCGCTACCCCAAAATGCCCGATTTGCCCTTCGGGCCATCTTTGAGAATAGAGTTGAACGTACCACTTCTGATCTTTGGAACATCCTTCCACGGGGTATGTTTGGACTATTCGATGCACTAATCCAGGTTTTGAACTATATGGACCATTTTGGAATCGTTTTGCAAAATGAAACCTTATGTCGACTAAGTATTCGACTATTTTGTAATAGGATATGATTTATGAGTTTACTTTGTTTTGAAACACTATTTTGAAATACGATTTGCATTTGTTTGCTCACGACTCCGCTCGTGCCTTATTATGACTTCGTTCACCGGTTCCCGGGCCGGTTTTGATTCGTGCGCTGTATGGTAAATTCGGCCGTATGCTGTGTTACGGTTCCCGAGGCTTCGCCATAGGGCCCGGTTCCGTTTGGAGTTATGCTGTGATATGGCTCGGGACGCGATACGCTCACCGATGATCGTGATTATGTTCGGAGATGTACGGAGATTTGAAACCTTCTGGTGTTATGCTGTGTGTGGCGCCAGCGTCGGAGTGGCGACCACGTTCTTAAGCGTTTGCATGATTTTATTTGCATAAAACATATGTATATGATTTTGATACAGATTTTGACATACCAGTTTGTACCCCACTTTGACATTTGATTTGCTTTCGGTTTTGATCTATAATTCTGTACTCCGTGCTTTACATACTCAGTACATATTTCGTACTGACCCCCTTTCTTCGGGGGCTGCGTTTTATGCCGCAGGTGCAGATATCGGTGATCCTCCGCAGTAGGCTTCACTTCTTGCTATTCCGGAGTACTCTTATCCGATCCGGAGTCCACTTTTGGTACAGACTCTTTTGCTTTGTATTTATTTGGTATATCTGACTATTTGGGTACGGCGGGGCCCTGTCTCGCCACATGTCTTTGTTTTGAGTTCGTAGAGGCCTGTAGTCATATATGTGGGGCGAGGGTCCTATGTGTTTATTGTCTGATTTTGCTTTCGGGTCTTAAAGCGGTCTGTTTGATATGATGGCCCCAAATGGCCCTTTGTATATATTTGTATTTTGACCGGCGATGTCTATTCCGCCGCTTTGTTTGAGTTTGATTTGATATGACCGCATAAGACATAATCTCGATATAAATTATGTTTGATATAACTTCTTGAAAATTCTGAAATAAGTTTGGATTCGGAAATGAATATGCGATTTGGTCTGGGTACCCAGGTAGGGTGCCTGTCGCGGCCCACGGGGCTGGGTCGTGACAAAAGTGGTATCAGAGCGGTTTGTCCTCGGAATGTCTACAGGCCGTGTCTCGTAGAGTCTTGTTTATCGATGTGTTGTGCACCACATCTATAAACGGGAAGCTACAGGGCATTTAGGATGTTACTTTCTTTGTAATCTTAGATCGTGCGATAGAGCTGTGCTATTAGGATGATTTTGATCTGACTCGCCTTCGTGTTTGCAGTGATGCCTCCGAAGAAGGCAACGGCGGCCCAGAAGGGCAAGGCGAGGATTGGAGAGACTAGCCAGGCACAGCGAGCTACCCGGGCTCGTGTCTATGATTTGCCTGAGGATGTGCCTCATTCAGAGGGGTCTGCTACACCCCCACTAGTACAGCCTGGAGCAGGACCTTCAGCAGCTCCAGAGGTCCGTGTACCCGCACCTGAGACTCCAGCTCCTCAGCCAGGGGCGGAGGATAGGACCCTGAGGGAGGCTGTACAGCTGTTGACTACACTGGTAGCAGGACAGGCTCGCAGGCGCGGGCGGAGGGACGACGATGATGATGACAGGCGGGACAGCCTGAGAGTTCGGGAGTTTTTGCTATGTGGCCCTCCAGAGTTCTTCGGGTCTAAGCCCGACGAGGACCCCCACGACTTTATTCGGGGGATGCGACGCTCACTGGACTTGGTCAGGGCTTCAGAGACTGAGTCAGTTGAGCTGGCTTCGCACCGGCTTCGAGATGTGGCTACCCACTGGTACGAGACTTGGGAGCTGTCTAGAGGAGAGGGTGCCCCTCCAGCCACTTGGGATCAGTTTGTGACAGCATTCACCCGCCACTTTTTGCCCCCAAAGTTACGGCGGGCACGGGCTGATCGATTCTTACGTCTGCAGCAGAGGGGTCGGAGTGTTCGCGAGTATAACCTTGAGTTTGATTCTCTGGCCCGATATGCACCGGCCGTGGTAGCATATATGTCCGATCGGATGCACAGATATGTTATGGGATTGGACCGGTATTTGGTTGATAGTTGTATGGCAGTGTCATTGCAGGCAGACATGGACATTTCCTGGCTTCAGGCCTATGCGATGGGTATGGAGGACCGTCGCAGATCTGATCCTGCTGGCAGAGATCGAGACAGGAGGCCGCCCAAGAGGGCTAGATCCGTGGGTTATTCAGGGGATTCTCGAGGCGGACAGCCTCAGCAGCAGCAGCAGTCTGACAGATATTTTCCTCCCTCCGGCCGGGGTACTCAGTCAGGTAGCCGGAGATTCGATAGTACAGGACCGTCTGGGGCCGGTCAGAGCTCCAGAGTGGCAGGTTCACAGGTACCCAGGGGTCCCAGCCAGGCCAGACCACCCAGGCCCTGTTTCCCTCATTGCGGGAAGTCACATCCCGGGGAGTGTTACCGAGCGACGGGAGCGTGTTTTTCTTGTGGCGGTCAGGGCCACTTTATGAGAGATTGTCCATTGGCTAGCGGTTCTGGTAGTGCTGCTCAGCAGACAGGGTTAGCCGCCGGTTCTTCTTCTGCTCCATCAGTTGCACGCCCTGGAGGGCGAGGTATTTCAGCACCGGCAGGACGCGGTCGAGGCCGCGGTGGCACTTCAGGTTCTAGCGGTCCCTCGAACCGCATATATGCTTTGGCCAGCCGCCAGGATCAGGAGCCTTCGCCAAACGTCGTCACAGGTACATTGCTGGTTTTCTCCAGATCTGTATATGCATTGATTGACCCTGGTTCTACTTTATCGTATATTTCCCCGATCGTTTCTAGTAAGATTGGGATAGTGTCTGAGCCTATAGAACCGTTTGAGGTAGCTACGCCAGTTGGGGATTTTATTGTAGCGAGACAGATTTATAAGGATTGTTCTGTGACCATTTATGATCGTAGCACTAAGGCTGACTTGATAGAGTTAGACATGCTGGAGTTTGACGTCATTATGGGCATGGACTGGTTGTCTTCCTGTTATGCTAATGTCGACTGCCAGAAAAAGGTAGTCCGTTTTCAGTTTCCAGGGGAACCAGTCATAGAGTGGTTCGGATCTACAGCATCGCCGAGGGGTAAGTTTATTTCATACCTCAAGGCTAAGAAGATGATCCAGAAGGGGTATATCTATCATTTGGTTCGTGTGCACGATACTGCCGCGGAGGTACCTACCCTTCAGTCTGTTCCGGTCGTCAGCGAGTTTCCAGATGTTTTTCCTGACGAGCTTCCTGGCCTTCCGCCTGAGCGGGAGATTGATTTTTCTATTGAGTTGATGCCAGATACGCAGCCTATATCTATTCCTCCGTACAGAATGGCACCAGCTGAGTTGAAGGAGTTGAAGGAGCAGCTGAAAGATTTGCTGGATAAGGGCTTTATTAGACCCAGCACCTCACCCTGGGGAGCGCCGGTGCTGTTTGTCAGAAAGAAAGACGGGTCATTGCGGATGTGTATCGACTACCGGCAGCTGAATAAGGTGACTGTTAAGAATAAATATCCCCTCCCCCGGATTGATGACTTGTTTGACCAGCTGCAGGGTGCTAGACACTTTTCAAAGATAGATCTGCGTTCTGGTTATCATCAGGTGCGAGTACGGGAGTCAGATATCCCGAAGACTGCTTTCAGGACTCGGTACGGGCATTATGAGTTCAGAGTTATGTCTTTCGGGCTGACTAATGCTCCAGTAGTATTTATGGATCTGATGAACCGGGTATTTCGGCCTTTCCTGGATATGTTTGTTATTGTTTTTATTGATGATATCCTGATTTACTCGCGATCAGTCGAGGAGCATTCAGATCATTTGAGGACGGTACTTGGCATCCTCCGTCAGCAGAAGTTATATGCTAAATTCTCTAAGTGTGAGTTCTGGTTGACTTCGGTGGCATTCTTGGGCCATATTGTCGGCGCAGATGGTATTCGGGTTGACACGCAGAAGATTGAGGCTGTGCAGAATTGGCCCAGGCTTACTACACCGACAGAGGTGCGTAGTTTTCTTGTATTGGCTGGGTATTACCGCAGGTTCGTGGAGGACTTCTCTTCCATTGCAGCACCACTGACGAGGCTTACCCAGAAAGCAGCAAAATTCCAGTGGTCAGATGCCTGCGAGCGCAGCTTTCAGGTGCTGAAGGAGAGATTGATTACAGCGCCAGTTCTGGCTCTTCCAGAGGGATCTGACGGGTATGTTGTCTATTGTGACGCCTCTGGTATTGGGATAGGATGTGTATTGATGCAGCACGGTCGAGTCATAGCCTATGCTTCCCGGCAGCTCAGACCGCACGAGAAAAACTATCCCACTCATGATCTTGAGTTGGCCGCGGTGATTCATGCTCTGAAGATTTGGCGGCATTATTTATATGGGGTCCATGTTGATATCTATACGGACCATAAGAGTCTCCAGTATATTTTCAGACAGAAGGAACTAAATTTGCGGCAGCGGAGATGGCTTGAGTTACTAAAGGATTACGACGTTGATATTCTGTACCATCCGGGGAAAGCCAATGTGGTAGCTGATGCGCTTAGCCGCAAGTCCGTGGGCAGTCTGGCTGATGTTCCATCTGATAAGAGAGATTTGGTTCGTGATATTCATCAGCTGGCCAGCCTCGGAGTTCGTTTGGTGGATTCTGGAGATTCTGGGATTTCTGTTCGTCCAGTTGCTGAGTCATCTATTATTCAGGAGGTAAAGCAGCGCCAGTTTGAGGATCCTCTTTTGATTCAGTACAGAGATGTGGCCCTTAGTAAATCAAAGACTCAGTTTGAGATCTCGCCTGACGGAGTATTATTATATGACGGCAGATTCTGTGTACCGGACGTTGCGGGCTTACGGCGGCAGATTATGGGCGAGGCCCATAATGCACGGTATTCTGTTCATCCTGGTTCCACTAAAATGTATCAGGACCTCAGGTGTTTGTATTGGTGGGACGGCATGAAGAAAGATATTGTTGAGTTTGTTAGTCAGTGCCCGAACTGCCAACAAGTTAAGATCGAGCATCAGAAGCCCGGTGGATTATTACAGGAGATGGAAATTCCAGCCTGGAAATGGGAGATGATTAATATGGATTTTGTTGTTGGATTACCGCGCACTCCACGCAGGTACGACTCTATCTGGGTTGTTGTTGACAGGCTGACGAAATCAGCCCATTTCCTTCCGGTTCGGACTACTTATTCGGCTGAGGACTATGCCAGATTGTATATCAGAGAGATAGTCAGACTTCACGGAGTCCCGATATCTATTATTACTGACCGAGGTACCCAGTTTACAGCAAATTTCTGGAGGTCATTTCAGGAGGGATCAGGGACTCAGGTGAGTCTCAGTACAGCTTTTCACCCTCAGTCCGACGGGCAGGCCGAGCGCACTATTCAGACGCTCGAAGATATGTTGCGGGCCTGCGTTATTGATTTCAGGGGCAGCTGGGACGATCATTTGCCGGTTATTGAGTTTGCCTATAATAACAGTTATCACTCCAGCATTCAGATGGCTCCGTACGAGGCCCTTTATGGCAGGAGATGCAGGTCTCCTATTAGCTGGTTTGACGTGGGCGAGACTAAGTTGATTGGGCCAGATGTGATCCAGGAAGCTGTAGATAAGGTAAAGCTTATTCGAGAACGATTATTGGCTGCCCAGAGTCGACAGAAAGCTTATGCAGATAGACGACGTCGACCGTTAGAGTTCCGGATTGGCGACTGGGTATTCTTGAAGGTGTCGCCCATGAAGGGTGTCATGAGATTTGGTAAAAAGGGTAAGTTGAGCCCCCGGTACATTGGACCGTATCAGATCGTGCGAAAGAAAAGCGAGGTCGCCTATGAGCTAGACTTATCATCCGACTTGGAGGCCGTACACCCGATGTTTCATGTGTCTATGTTGCGGAAATGCATTGGTGATCCTGCCAGGATATTCCCAGTTGACGACATTCAGGTGACGGAGCAGTTATCTTATGACGAGCAGCCTATATCTATTCTGGATCGACAGGTGCGGAGACTACACACTAAAGAGGTGCCCTCCGTCAAAGTCCTGTGGCGCAACAATAATCGGGAGGAGATGACTTGGGAGGCGGAGGACGAGATGAAGAAGAAATATCCCCACTTGTTTCCGACATCCGCATGTAATCTAATTTCTTTTTCAGTTTGTTGTGTTGATTGATAAAATGAATTATGTATGTCATCATTAAAAAGGGACACTCCTGCCTTGATCATAAGACCTTATAAGATTAGTTTAACATTCGGGGACGAATGTTCTTAAGGGGGGAAGAATGTTATGTCCCGTGATTTCGTATAATGGGAAACTGAGAAAACAATTACGACTTGTGTGTTATAAGGACATAATTTGATTTTAGTGAATATGACTATGTTGGTTATGGAATTATTAATGTTAAGACCCCGGGGAAGGCCGAGGATAAATTTGGAATTTCGGGAATTAGTTTCGGGAATTACAAAACGGGACTTTTCTCGAATTGGGCCAAGAAAAATGCAATGCAAAAATAAGGCCCAAGATCAAATGGGGGCCGGCCATAGTGTGGCCCAAATCCATTTTAAAAGGGGCATGTGCTATGCACATGACCCCATAAGTGGATATATACTAAGATCATACTTAGAAATTATCACTAAGTAGAACAAAAAAATAAAAATCAAGAACACCTCTAGAAAGAGGCATTCGGCCGAACCAAAAAGGAAAAGAAAGAAAAAAAAATTCCAAGCTTCTTTGTGATCCAAAAATCTTGTTCTTCTCATATTTGTGAAGTACTCAAGACGCTCTCCGACGTGGTATAATTAGCTTGGCACGAGGACGACGTTTTCGACAAGTCGGGTTTTCAAGAAAAGGTGAGAATTCTTACCCTTTTATGTTATAGAATTGATGTGAATGTGTTAAGCATTGGAAGTAGATGGAGATCCCGTAATTTTAACGTAAATAGAAAGTCGTGGGTGTGTGTTTGTAGTGTGTTTGGCCGTGAGCCATAGAGAGAAAAATTGGTGTGAATTGATCCTGGTTAAGTTGGTATAATGTGTTGTTGTGATCCTTATATCGTAAATGATTGATTGTTGAATTAAATTGGCGGTGGAAAACGAATTCGGATATTATCGGAAAGTGTATATCCTTGGTATCTTTATGTATATCAATGTATATTTTGGGTACTAGAGACTTTAGATATGACTTTTTAATGATGTGGATGAATTCAGAATGAAACGACGTTAGTTAGCATGTTCGTCGTGAAATTTTGATATTTTGAAGAACTATGGAAACTAATTGATTTTGGTGCAATTTCGTGTATGTCTTAGGTTGTAATTGGAATGTGTTTGACTAATGTTGTATAGGTAAATTAATACAATTATGTGGATATAGAATTGGAGTTTTGAAAGTTTGAATGGAAGTTGCCAACTTAGATAACAAAGTAGAACTCTAAAGCTAGAATGGTGTGATTGTTGTTTATATTGTTTTGGTTGATGTGTGGGCTGTTGTGGTTGGTTAATTTGAGCCGAGCTACGCCTCGGGGATGTTAGGTTTATAGGGGAAATGCTGCCGAAATTTCGGTAGGCAAATATGGAGTTAAAGGCATTTTGAGCCTAAGAATCTCAATTGGTAACTTTGACCATTTGCAGATTTTTGACGAAACGGGGCGGGACTTTTGGAAGGGCTTACGACGTCTGTGAGGTATGTAAAGCTTCCCAATTCTTTATTTGGCATATCTTAGTGTGTTAGTTGAATATGAGACCTTCCGGAGCATTTCTGCTCCTCGAAACCCGATCCACAGGAAAGTTACTATTCATTCAATTCGATTGAAGCCTAAAGGCTCCCTTTTGGCTAGAATGCCATTATTCGTCCGAAACCTATCGAAATGTGGTCGGGTAACCTAGAAATGATTATGTATGACCTTTGGCATATTACTGCTCGAAAAAGAATATGTTCGCCACCTCACTTCGACTCGAGGTGGGTCCGCTACCCCAAAATGCCCGATTTGCCCTTCGGGCCATCTTTGAGAATAGAGTTGAACGTACCACTTCTGATCTTTGGAACATCCTTCCACGGGGTATGTTTGGACTATTCGATGCACTAATCCAGGTTTTGAACTATATGGACCATTTTGGAATCGTTTTGCAAAATGAAACCTTATGTCGACTAAGTATTCGACTATTTTGTAATAGGATATGATTTATGAGTTTACTTTGTTTTGAAACACTATTTTGAAATACGATTTGCATTTGTTTGCTCACGACTCCGCTCGTGCCTTATTATGACTTCGTTCACCGGTTCCCGGGCCGGTTTTGATTCGTGCGCTGTATGGTAAATTCGGCCGTATGCTGTGTTACGGTTCCCGAGGCTTCGCCATAGGGCCCGGTTCCGTTTGGAGTTATGCTGTGATATGGCTCGGGACGCGATACGCTCACCGATGATCGTGATTATGTTCGGAGATGTACGGAGATTTGAAACCTTCTGGTGTTATGCTGTGTGTGGCGCCAGCGTCGGAGTGGCGACCACGTTCTTAAGCGTTTGCATGATTTTATTTGCATAAAACATATGTATATGATTTTGATACAGATTTTGACATACCAGTTTGTACCCCACTTTGACATTTGATTTGCTTTCGGTTTTGATCTATAATTCTGTACTCCGTGCTTTACATACTCAGTACATATTTCGTACTGACCCCCTTTCTTCGGGGGCTGCGTTTTATGCCGCAGGTGCAGATATCGGTGATCCTCCGCAGTAGGCTTCACTTCTTGCTATTCCGGAGTACTCTTATCCGATCCGGAGTCCACTTTTGGTACAGACTCTTTTGCTTTGTATTTATTTGGTATATCTGACTATTTGGGTACGGCGGGGCCCTGTCTCGCCACATGTCTTTGTTTTGAGTTCGTAGAGGCCTGTAGTCATATATGTGGGGCGAGGGTCCTATGTGTTTATTGTCTGATTTTGCTTTCGGGTCTTAAAGCGGTCTGTTTGATATGATGGCCCCAAATGGCCCTTTGTATATATTTGTATTTTGACCGGCGATGTCTATTCCGCCGCTTTGTTTGAGTTTGATTTGATATGACCGCATAAGACATAATCTCGATATAAATTATGTTTGATATAACTTCTTGAAAATTCTGAAATAAGTTTGGATTCGGAAATGAATATGCGATTTGGTCTGGGTACCCAGGTAGGGTGCCTGTCGCGGCCCACGGGGCTGGGTCGTGACAAAAGTGGTATCAGAGCGGTTTGTCCTCGGAATGTCTACAGGCCGTGTCTCGTAGAGTCTTGTTTATCGATGTGTTGTGCACCACATCTATAAACGGGAAGCTACAGGGCATTTAGGATGTTACTTTCTTTGTAATCTTAGATCGTGCGATAGAGCTGTGCTATTAGGATGATTTTGATCTGACTCGCCTTCGTGTTTGCAGTGATGCCTCCGAAGAAGGCAACGGCGGCCCAGAAGGGCAAGGCGAGGATTGGAGAGACTAGCCAGGCACAGCGAGCTACCCGGGCTCGTGTCTATGATTTGCCTGAGGATGTGCCTCATTCAGAGGGGTCTGCTACACCCCCACTAGTACAGCCTGGAGCAGGACCTTCAGCAGCTCCAGAGGTCCGTGTACCCGCACCTGAGACTCCAGCTCCTCAGCCAGGGGCGGAGGATAGGACCCTGAGGGAGGCTGTACAGCTGTTGACTACACTGGTAGCAGGACAGGCTCGCAGGCGCGGGCGGAGGGACGACGATGATGATGACAGGCGGGACAGCCTGAGAGTTCGGGAGTTTTTGCTATGTGGCCCTCCAGAGTTCTTCGGGTCTAAGCCCGACGAGGACCCCCACGACTTTATTCGGGGGATGCGACGCTCACTGGACTTGGTCAGGGCTTCAGAGACTGAGTCAGTTGAGCTGGCTTCGCACCGGCTTCGAGATGTGGCTACCCACTGGTACGAGACTTGGGAGCTGTCTAGAGGAGAGGGTGCCCCTCCAGCCACTTGGGATCAGTTTGTGACAGCATTCACCCGCCACTTTTTGCCCCCAAAGTTACGGCGGGCACGGGCTGATCGATTCTTACGTCTGCAGCAGAGGGGTCGGAGTGTTCGCGAGTATAACCTTGAGTTTGATTCTCTGGCCCGATATGCACCGGCCGTGGTAGCATATATGTCCGATCGGATGCACAGATATGTTATGGGATTGGACCGGTATTTGGTTGATAGTTGTATGGCAGTGTCATTGCAGGCAGACATGGACATTTCCTGGCTTCAGGCCTATGCGATGGGTATGGAGGACCGTCGCAGATCTGATCCTGCTGGCAGAGATCGAGACAGGAGGCCGCCCAAGAGGGCTAGATCCGTGGGTTATTCAGGGGATTCTCGAGGCGGACAGCCTCAGCAGCAGCAGCAGTCTGACAGATATTTTCCTCCCTCCGGCCGGGGTACTCAGTCAGGTAGCCGGAGATTCGATAGTACAGGACCGTCTGGGGCCGGTCAGAGCTCCAGAGTGGCAGGTTCACAGGTACCCAGGGGTCCCAGCCAGGCCAGACCACCCAGGCCCTGTTTCCCTCATTGCGGGAAGTCACATCCCGGGGAGTGTTACCGAGCGACGGGAGCGTGTTTTTCTTGTGGCGGTCAGGGCCACTTTATGAGAGATTGTCCATTGGCTAGCGGTTCTGGTAGTGCTGCTCAGCAGACAGGGTTAGCCGCCGGTTCTTCTTCTGCTCCATCAGTTGCACGCCCTGGAGGGCGAGGTATTTCAGCACCGGCAGGACGCGGTCGAGGCCGCGGTGGCACTTCAGGTTCTAGCGGTCCCTCGAACCGCATATATGCTTTGGCCAGCCGCCAGGATCAGGAGCCTTCGCCAAACGTCGTCACAGGTACATTGCTGGTTTTCTCCAGATCTGTATATGCATTGATTGACCCTGGTTCTACTTTATCGTATATTTCCCCGATCGTTTCTAGTAAGATTGGGATAGTGTCTGAGCCTATAGAACCGTTTGAGGTAGCTACGCCAGTTGGGGATTTTATTGTAGCGAGACAGATTTATAAGGATTGTTCTGTGACCATTTATGATCGTAGCACTAAGGCTGACTTGATAGAGTTAGACATGCTGGAGTTTGACGTCATTATGGGCATGGACTGGTTGTCTTCCTGTTATGCTAATGTCGACTGCCAGAAAAAGGTAGTCCGTTTTCAGTTTCCAGGGGAACCAGTCATAGAGTGGTTCGGATCTACAGCATCGCCGAGGGGTAAGTTTATTTCATACCTCAAGGCTAAGAAGATGATCCAGAAGGGGTATATCTATCATTTGGTTCGTGTGCACGATACTGCCGCGGAGGTACCTACCCTTCAGTCTGTTCCGGTCGTCAGCGAGTTTCCAGATGTTTTTCCTGACGAGCTTCCTGGCCTTCCGCCTGAGCGGGAGATTGATTTTTCTATTGAGTTGATGCCAGATACGCAGCCTATATCTATTCCTCCGTACAGAATGGCACCAGCTGAGTTGAAGGAGTTGAAGGAGCAGCTGAAAGATTTGCTGGATAAGGGCTTTATTAGACCCAGCACCTCACCCTGGGGAGCGCCGGTGCTGTTTGTCAGAAAGAAAGACGGGTCATTGCGGATGTGTATCGACTACCGGCAGCTGAATAAGGTGACTGTTAAGAATAAATATCCCCTCCCCCGGATTGATGACTTGTTTGACCAGCTGCAGGGTGCTAGACACTTTTCAAAGATAGATCTGCGTTCTGGTTATCATCAGGTGCGAGTACGGGAGTCAGATATCCCGAAGACTGCTTTCAGGACTCGGTACGGGCATTATGAGTTCAGAGTTATGTCTTTCGGGCTGACTAATGCTCCAGTAGTATTTATGGATCTGATGAACCGGGTATTTCGGCCTTTCCTGGATATGTTTGTTATTGTTTTTATTGATGATATCCTGATTTACTCGCGATCAGTCGAGGAGCATTCAGATCATTTGAGGACGGTACTTGGCATCCTCCGTCAGCAGAAGTTATATGCTAAATTCTCTAAGTGTGAGTTCTGGTTGACTTCGGTGGCATTCTTGGGCCATATTGTCGGCGCAGATGGTATTCGGGTTGACACGCAGAAGATTGAGGCTGTGCAGAATTGGCCCAGGCTTACTACACCGACAGAGGTGCGTAGTTTTCTTGTATTGGCTGGGTATTACCGCAGGTTCGTGGAGGACTTCTCTTCCATTGCAGCACCACTGACGAGGCTTACCCAGAAAGCAGCAAAATTCCAGTGGTCAGATGCCTGCGAGCGCAGCTTTCAGGTGCTGAAGGAGAGATTGATTACAGCGCCAGTTCTGGCTCTTCCAGAGGGATCTGACGGGTATGTTGTCTATTGTGACGCCTCTGGTATTGGGATAGGATGTGTATTGATGCAGCACGGTCGAGTCATAGCCTATGCTTCCCGGCAGCTCAGACCGCACGAGAAAAACTATCCCACTCATGATCTTGAGTTGGCCGCGGTGATTCATGCTCTGAAGATTTGGCGGCATTATTTATATGGGGTCCATGTTGATATCTATACGGACCATAAGAGTCTCCAGTATATTTTCAGACAGAAGGAACTAAATTTGCGGCAGCGGAGATGGCTTGAGTTACTAAAGGATTACGACGTTGATATTCTGTACCATCCGGGGAAAGCCAATGTGGTAGCTGATGCGCTTAGCCGCAAGTCCGTGGGCAGTCTGGCTGATGTTCCATCTGATAAGAGAGATTTGGTTCGTGATATTCATCAGCTGGCCAGCCTCGGAGTTCGTTTGGTGGATTCTGGAGATTCTGGGATTTCTGTTCGTCCAGTTGCTGAGTCATCTATTATTCAGGAGGTAAAGCAGCGCCAGTTTGAGGATCCTCTTTTGATTCAGTACAGAGATGTGGCCCTTAGTAAATCAAAGACTCAGTTTGAGATCTCGCCTGACGGAGTATTATTATATGACGGCAGATTCTGTGTACCGGACGTTGCGGGCTTACGGCGGCAGATTATGGGCGAGGCCCATAATGCACGGTATTCTGTTCATCCTGGTTCCACTAAAATGTATCAGGACCTCAGGTGTTTGTATTGGTGGGACGGCATGAAGAAAGATATTGTTGAGTTTGTTAGTCAGTGCCCGAACTGCCAACAAGTTAAGATCGAGCATCAGAAGCCCGGTGGATTATTACAGGAGATGGAAATTCCAGCCTGGAAATGGGAGATGATTAATATGGATTTTGTTGTTGGATTACCGCGCACTCCACGCAGGTACGACTCTATCTGGGTTGTTGTTGACAGGCTGACGAAATCAGCCCATTTCCTTCCGGTTCGGACTACTTATTCGGCTGAGGACTATGCCAGATTGTATATCAGAGAGATAGTCAGACTTCACGGAGTCCCGATATCTATTATTACTGACCGAGGTACCCAGTTTACAGCAAATTTCTGGAGGTCATTTCAGGAGGGATTAGGGACTCAGGTGAGTCTCAGTACAGCTTTTCACCCTCAGTCCGACGGGCAGGCCGAGCGCACTATTCAGACGCTCGAAGATATGTTGCGGGCCTGCGTTATTGATTTCAGGGGCAGCTGGGACGATCATTTGCCGGTTATTGAGTTTGCCTATAATAACAGTTATCACTCCAGCATTCAGATGGCTCCGTACGAGGCCCTTTATGGCAGGAGATGCAGGTCTCCTATTAGCTGGTTTGACGTGGGCGAGACTAAGTTGATTGGGCCAGATGTGATCCAGGAAGCTGTAGATAAGGTAAAGCTTATTCGAGAACGATTATTGGCTGCCCAGAGTCGACAGAAAGCTTATGCAGATAGACGACGTCGACCGTTAGAGTTCCGGATTGGCGACTGGGTATTCCTGAAGGTGTCGCCCATGAAGGGTGTCATGAGATTTGGTAAAAAGGGTAAGTTGAGCCCCCGGTACATTGGACCGTATCAGATCGTGCGAAAGAAAAGCGAGGTCGCCTATGAGCTAGACTTATCATCCGACTTGGAGGCCGTACACCCGATGTTTCATGTGTCTATGTTGCGGAAATGCATTGGTGATCCTGCCAGGATATTCCCAGTTGACGACATTCAGGTGACGGAGCAGTTATCTTATGACGAGCAGCCTATATCTATTCTGGATCGACAGGTGCGGAGACTACACACTAAAGAGGTGCCCTCCGTCAAA
The DNA here is from genome assembly GCF_019175385.1 of Lycium barbarum. Lineage (NCBI taxonomy): Eukaryota > Viridiplantae > Streptophyta > Magnoliopsida > Solanales > Solanaceae > Lycium > Lycium barbarum. The sequence goes on along the minus strand of NC_083345.1, from coordinate 60,256,515 downwards.
GTCCTGTGGCGCAACAATAATCGGGAGGAGATGACTTGGGAGGCGGAGGACGAGATGAAGAAGAAATATCCCCACTTGTTTCCGACATCCGCATGTAATCTAATTTCTTTTTCAGTTTGTTGTGTTGATTGATAAAATGAATTATGTATGTCATCATTAAAAAGGGACACTCCTGCCTTGATCATAAGACCTTATAAGATTAGTTTAACATTCGGGGACGAATGTTCTTAAGGGGGGAAGAATGTTATGTCCCGTGATTTCGTATAATGGGAAACTGAGAAAACAATTACGACTTGTGTGTTATAAGGACATAATTTGATTTTAGTGAATATGACTATGTTGGTTATGGAATTATTAATGTTAAGACCCCGGGGAAGGCCGAGGATAAATTTGGAATTTCGGGAATTAGTTTCGGGAATTACAAAACGGGACTTTTCTCGAATTGGGCCAAGAAAAATGCAATGCAAAAATAAGGCCCAAGATCAAATGGGGGCCGGCCATAGTGTGGCCCAAATCCATTTTAAAAGGGGCATGTGCTATGCACATGACCCCATAAGTGGATATATACTAAGATCATACTTAGAAATTATCACTAAGTAGAACAAAAAAATAAAAATCAAGAACACCTCTAGAAAGAGGCATTCGGCCGAACCAAAAAGGAAAAGAAAGAAAAAAAAAATCCAAGCTTCTTTGTGATCCAAAAATCTTGTTCTTCTCATATTTGTGAAGTACTCAAGACGCTCTCCGACGTGGTATAATTAGCTTGGCACGAGGACGACGTTTTCGACAAGTCGGGTTTTGAAGAAAAGGTGAGAATTCTTACCCTTTTATGTTATAGAATTGATGTGAATGTGTTAAGCATTGGAAGTAGATGGAGATCCCGTAATTTTAACGTAAATAGAAAGTCGTGGGTGTGTGTTTGTAGTGTGTTTGGCCGTGAGCCATAGAGAGAAAAATTGGTGTGAATTGATCCTGGTTAAGTTGGTATAATGTGTTGTTGTGATCCTTATATCGTAAATGATTGATTGTTGAATTAAATTGGCGGTGGAAAACGAATTCGGATATTATCGGAAAGTGTATATCCTTGGTATCTTTATGTATATCAATGTATATTTTGGGTACTAGAGACTTTAGATATGACTTTTTAATGATGTGGATGAATTCGGAATGAAACGACGTTAGTTAGCATGTTCGTCGTGAAATTTTGATATTTTGAAGAACTATGGAAACTAATTGATTTTGGTGCAATTTCGTGTATGTCTTAGGTTGTAATTGGAATGTGTTTGACTAATGTTGTATAGGTAAATTAATACAATTATGTGGATATAGAATTGGAGTTTTGAAAGTTTGAATGGAAGTTGCCAACTTAGATAACAAAGTAGAACTCTAAAGCTAGAATGGTGTGATTGTTGTTTATATTGTTTTGGTTGATGTGTGGGCTGTTGTGGTTGGTTAATTTGAGCCGAGCTACGCCTCGGGGATGTTAGGTTTATAGGGGAAATGCTGCCGAAATTTCGGTAGGCAAATATGGAGTTAAAGGCATTTTGAGCCTAAGAATCTCAATTGGTAACTTTGACCATTTGCAGATTTTTGACGAAACGGGGCGGGACTTTTGGAAGGGCTTACGACGTCTGTGAGGTATGTAAAGCTTCCCAATTCTTTATTTGGCATATCTTAGTGTGTTAGTTGAATATGAGACCTTCCGGAGCATTTCTGCTCCTCGAAACCCGATCCACAGGAAAGTTACTATTCATTCAATTCGATTGAAGCCTAAAGGCTCCCTTTTGGCTAGAATGCCATTATTCGTCCGAAACCTATCGAAATGTGGTCGGGTAACCTAGAAATGATTATGTATGACCTTTGGCATATTACTGCTCGAAAAAGAATATGTTCGCCACCTCACTTCGACTCGAGGTGGGTCCGCTACCCCAAAATGCCCGATTTGCCCTTCGGGCCATCTTTGAGAATAGAGTTGAACGTACCACTTCTGATCTTTGGAACATCCTTCCACGGGGTATGTTTGGACTATTCGATGCACTAATCCAGGTTTTGAACTATATGGACCATTTTGGAATCGTTTTGCAAAATGAAACCTTATGTCGACTAAGTATTCGAATATTTTGTAATAGGATATGATTTATGAGTTTACTTTGTTTTGAAACACTATTTTGAAATACGATTTGCATTTGTTTGCTCACGACTCCGCTCGTGCCTTATTATGACTTCGTTCACCGGTTCCCGGGCCGGTTTTGATTCGTGCGCTGTATGATAAATTCGGCCGTATGCTGTGTTACGGTTCCCGAGGCTTCGCCATAGGGCCCGGTTCCGTTTGGAGTTATGCTGTGATATGGCTCGGGACGCGATACGCTCACCGATGATCGTGATTATGTTCGGAGATGTACGGAGATTTGAAACCTTCTGGTGTTATGCTGTGTGTGGCGCCAGCGTCGGAGTGGCGACCACGTTCTTAAGCGTTTGCATGATTTTATTTGCATAAAACATATGTATATGATTTTGATACAGATTTTGACATACCAGTTTGTACCCCACTTTGACATTTGATTTGCTTTCGGTTTTGATCTATAATTCTGTACTCCGTGCTTTACATACTCAGTACATATTTCGTACTGACCCCCTTTCTTCGGGGGCTGCGTTTTATGCCGCAGGTGCAGATATCGGTGATCCTCCGCAGTAGGCTTCACTTCTTGCTATTCCGGAGTACTCTTATCCGATCCGGAGTCCACTTTTGGTACAGACTCTTTTGCTTTGTATATATTTGGTATATCTGACTATTTGGGTACGGCGGGGCCCTGTCTCGCCACATGTCTTTGTTTTGAGTTCGTAGAGGCCTGTAGTCATATATGTGGGGCGAGGGTCCTATGTGTTTATTGTCTGATTTTGCTTTCGGGTCTTAAAGCGGTCTGTTTGATATGATGGCCCCAAATGGCCCTTTGTATATATTTGTATTTTGACCGGCGATGTCTATTCCGCCGCTTTGTTTGAGTTTGATTTGATATGACCGCATAAGACATAATCTCGATATAAATTATGTTTGATATAACTTCTTGAAAATTCTGAAATAAGTTTGGATTCGGAAATGAATATGCGATTTGGTCTGGGTACCCAGGTAGGGTGCCTGTCGCGGCCCACGGGGCTGGGTCGTGACACCTTGTTTCTGTTTGTGCTTCTAAAATTTAGTTGGGCTTAGCCCAAAAACACCTTCCTTTTAACCGTTTAATAAACACAGCTCGCGGCAAAAAATTCATAAGTTCCTCCCTTGGCACTTAGCCCAAAACATTTCCTATTTTTAGAATCTAATACTTGGTATATTTACATCTCAACACTAATCGGGTTTCATTTTTCTTTTAAAACATGTCGAAGTTTTGGAGACACTTATTTGTTTATACTTGTTTGTTTCGAAATCGTATTAAAGAACGATTTTTCTTCTTATTTACCTCGAAAATTTATTTATACTAGGTGGGTTTTGAAAACTCGTTTTAGGGACCTGAAGTCGACTAAACGGCATAAGTACTGTTGTCCTAAGAAGGCTAATTCAAACCATAAGTTCCAATATATGTCTGAGTTTTACAAGTTTTTACAAATACAAAATACAACAAGATTACACATAAAAAGAAGGCATAAATAAATAAATAAATAAATAAGAAGAAAGGGAAGGCTAGGGGCATACCAAGCCCCTAGCTGACCATTTTCACCCATGGCTGGGCCTTCTATGCATTTAATAATTTTAACTTCCTTCTTCGTCTTCATCGGACTCAATAATTTTAGAAAGAATTTGCCCGAATGGCCATGCAGTGAAGGAGAGGAAAAACGAAAGAGGACCCGGTTAGTTTATATTTACTGAACTTATCATACACATAACTATACACATATATATATCTAATTCATTCACAAGTTATGCAATTAAAGTATTTGTATATGTGCTATTGGGCTTCACTTGTAGGGATTTAGGCAGTAAAAGGGGAAAAGTCATCACCATCCATGTTTCTGATACCGCACAAGATCCAAGAGGTTTCATGAACCTCAGGCATGGCAGGACATCAGGGGAAGGCTAAGACCAGACCCAAAATTACCTCAATATCCCAGCCAATACAGTCATAGAAGAAAGAATGATAAAATAGGGTTTTACACTCATACAAAAGCATGGTAGAGATTGACACATATAGACATAGTGTTACACCTCGAAAATTTTTCTGTTGATGCACAGTGAATAGACTAACGAAGAGGACGAAGTATATGGTATTTCAATAAGTAAGGAATGACATTTGATGACCCTAATTAAGATTTTAAAGACATTCGAGGTAAGAGGAGAAAGTTTGCGAAGAGAAGGCAAGGCATACGATATGTATCGGAAAGGATTTACGAGTAACAAGTTAATGATGATTTAATGATGTTTTGGAGAAGAGTTATAACGTCCCTTAGATTGTTAATGAGGTGTTAAACAAGTGTTAAGAAGGTTCCATAAGGATTGGAGATCAAACGAGTCGACGAGATTAAGTTCGGAAGAATTGGGCATTATACGGCCCAACATACTGGCCGTATAAATTATACTGGCCGTATGTTTGGCCGTATAATCAGCCCAGATGGCCAGCCTCACTGGACCAAATCTACGACCAGACATACGGTCAGTATAATTTACACGGACCGTATGTTGGTCCGTAGAAATTGGTCGGGACTGATTTGAGTATTATTAATAAGGGGTCAAAGTTTATTTCATTTCATTTCCCCTTCACACCCCTTCTCTCTAGAACTCTCTAGAACATTTCTCTACACTTCTCCCACAATAATTCAAGGGATATTAGTTAACAACTTCATCAAACCAAGAGAATCAAGTGTAAGAAACCCATTAAAGTTCATCCAAGACAAGTAATCCAAGTGAAGGTGAAACTAGGGTTTTGCTCAAGTGAACTGTTTCCAACCAAGGGTCATTCCTACACCATCTAAGGTAAGTATTATGGTATTTCCATGTTTTCTAAGGTATTGAGAAGTTGAAACACTTGGATTGTAGAAGAATATAGAAAATGAGTCATGAATGTGGGAATAGTGTCATTTTTTAGTAATAGCTTGGATTGAGTCATAATTCTTGATGTGTTGTGATTATGGTTATGTTATAAATGATGTTAAGAACATGGTATAGACATTGTGTATGAATGAATGTAATCGTGTGCTATGACCATGGATATGGATGATTGGAAGTGAATTGAGAAGTAAGGATAATGTAGGTGAATAAAGACTATTGTTATGATCTTGTGAAGGTTATTATTGATGTTTGGGAGTTGATATATGATATGGAGGAAGTCGTATAAATAAAGGAGATGCTGTCCAATTTTCTCTAGCTTTAGTCATGTATGCTAAGCTATCGATTTTCTAATGATAGTATAACTCTAATGAAGGTAGAAACGTGAGCATTGAAGGAGAACGTGCAAGTGATAGAATAGTTGAACGGAAAGGTATGTAAGGCTAACCCTTCTTTCATAAGGCATGGTTCCTTGGCCAAATATCTAATCTTCTATGAGCCTATGATGTCCTCCAAATGATGCTATCTTCAAAAGCTATTAAGCTCATGAATCTCGATATGTTACGATTGTACTAAATTCCTCCTATGATGAGAATCCTCTAGGGATAGATGTAATGAACAACGATAGTAGTGATGCTAAAGATGCTTATGAGCTTTTATGTATATGTGTCTATGTATGGATATTATGAAACCTCGAGTTTATATGGCCGAGTAGAACATATATATATATATATATATATATTGCGCACGCAACACTGCAGTTGGGTACGGATAACCCTGAGCCTTGGTAGGGCCATGTATGTATACTCACCGAGCCTTGCCATGGCCGGGTATGCGAAATATTCAAACCTTCATGGTCGGGTATGCTATGTACATGATATGGATATGTATACGATATATGTTATGACCCGTGTTTTCACACGTTTGGAAAGACTTGAATTATATTGGATTCTTGAGATATAAGATCAATTTGATATTTTGTTGAACGTAGGAGTTATGCATGAAAGAATAGAGTCATGAAAGTGTGGGACAAGGTTAAGGGTAGTTTTGGAATTTTGGAAATTAGTTTCGGGAATTACAAAATACGATCCATAAGTTATTGGGCTAAAAAAAAATGAATTGAATGGAGGCCCAAATGGGGGACTTTGGCCGGCCACCTAAGTCCTTTGATCCAAGTCCATATTAGTTGGTCATGTGCTTGGTCAAGCACTTCAACTATATACATCATAGAAGACTAAAGAACTAGAAGATAAGAACAACAAAACAAAAATAGAAGAGAGAGCAAGGGTGGTTTCGGGTTTGACCATAGAATTTCACCCACCAAAATCTTGCATCAAAAATTCATTTCTTGTTAAATTCCTACTAATTCAAGGTTCCTTTGTAACTTGGTATAGTTGGTTTGGAGTGGGAAGCATTAGAATCTCCAAAGTGATCATATATTCAAGTGAAGGAGACTTGAAGAAAAGGTGAGAATTTCTACCTTTTTATTGTGTTATGAAGTTTTGATTGTGTTGTAGTATATAGAAATGTGTTGATTGTATGGAAAAATGGAAGTTTTCAATGTGGGTTTGGTATATGGCTTGTAGCCGTGTGTATATACATGTTGTATAGCCAAAAATGTATAGAATTCATGTTGTATTCTAGTTGTGAATGTGATGGAATTTATGTTGAGAATGAAAGTGGAATAAATTTGATTGAATGGAGAAAAATAGCATATGGCCGTGTGGAGTATTTGACTTGGGAATGAAATGGATTAAGTTTTTTTAGAGTATTGGAGTGTTGTTGTAATGCTTGATATGTAAATGAAGTTAGAATGATATAAGTTTGTATTGAATTGGAATGTAGAAACTTATGTCGTTTTAGTATGATTTTCCGACATTAAGGAAATGAAGTTGTTTGGTTGCTAATAGTGATGATCACTGATGAATTTGGAAGTTGGAAACTTGTTATGAAAATGTATGCCAAAGATTTGATGTTTTGCATAAGTTATGACTTTGGCGGAAAGTTGTATATTAAGTATATCAAGTGTATATCTTAGGGGAAATGATATGAGATATCTCTAAATCTATGTTGTGATGATCTTAAGTGATAATGGATGTGAAATCATGATGTTAGTTCGAAAGTTTGGGTTGAATTGAAGATTGTGTCAACTTGTGAGAAAAATGACTAGTTGAAGGATATTTGTGTTTTTAATGTTTATTGTTGATATTGATGTTGTCGTTTGGGTTGTTGTTGATGAATTATAGCCGAGTTGAATTCTCGGGGTGCAATATGTATAGGGGAAGTGCTGCCGAAATTTCGGTAGCCAAATATGCATTAAGTTGGAACTTTGGTATTCATAGCTTACAATTGGTAAACTTGACCAATTGCAGTTTTTCGACGAAACGGGAAGTGAATTTGGAAAGGCTTAAGGAGCGTGAAAGGTATGTAAAGCAAACCCAATTCTTCCCTTGGCATGCCCCTAGTGTGTTAGGGTCGGATCCGGGCCTCGAAGGACCTCTTGGCCCTCGGAATCCGCAAGACAAAATTTCAGTTTTTCCTTCAGTAGAATTGAACCATTTTGATACGCTTTTTCTGAAATTATGCAATTTTGCTCTAAATTATTCAGAAAGCCATAGAATGTCTGTATAACCTTTTTAGGTGATACCATATGCTTAGAGGGCACAATTTGAGCCCGCCGCCTTGTTTGTCCCAAGGCGGGCCCGCTATTTACGGTTTTGCCCCTAATATGCTAAAGCTTCCTTTTAAGCGATTTTTGAAAGAAATGTTTTAATTTCCCTACTAATCACTTAACGAATATTATTTTAAATATCCTGTTAAATATTATAAATTATTTTGACACTCGGAATGACTTTGGGAACGTTATACTTCTGTAATTTATTATGATATCCGGAATACATTTAATATGATTCCGTCCGACTCCATTTGATTTGTTTGTCTTTGCTACGCTTCATCGAGTCCTTGAAAACACTTATGATATTTTTAAATTGCATTAGTCTCTCACTACTCCATTCGTGGATGCCCCAATGTTTCCCACACTTAGCCCGGGCCAGGATATGTTGTCAAGCGTAATTCTCTGCATTGTTCGCCGCGTCCCGATGTTAGGGGGCAGGTATACGCGTACATGGATCTGTGGAGTATGATGTGCCATGTCCGCCTATTCTGATCTGATCTGTTATGGCCATTTTGATATGACATTATATGATACGGGGCCATGCCCCTTTTTCTGATTTCTCTGTATAGTGGCACCAGCGTCGGGAGGGTGGCCACATTCGGTCTGCCGAGTCCCGTGGCAGGGACCGGATATGATATGATATGACATATGTTTCTGTACACATTCTGTCGGTTTTGGAAATATGCATTTGACACTCTGGATTTTGTACTCATTTTCTGTAATCATTATGATTTGACTTCTGTGATTCCGCTTTGCATATTCAGTACATATTTCGTACTGACCCCCTTTCTTCGGGGGCTGCGTTTTCATGCCGCGCAGGTACAGACGACAGGTTTGCTGATCCACACGTTTAGGATCCCGTTTCTGCTATTTTGGGGCGCTCTCTTCTTCAGAGCCCATCTTTTAGTACAGTCTGTCACTGTTATCTGGATATGTATATTGTTCTGGGTATGACGGGGCCCTGTCCCGTCTTATGATTATGATATGTTCTGTAGAGGTCTGTGGATACATCTGTGTGGGTTCTGTACATATGTTTGGGATACTTTGTTCTATGATGGCCTTATCGGCCTATGTGTGCCAAGTTGGCTTTTTCTGATAAATTCTGTAGCATCCACTAATATTATTATATTATTATTCTGATAATATGCTAATTTGGGTATCGGGTACGTATAGGTGCCCAGCTAGGGCACTGGTCGCGGCCCACGGGGTTGGGTCGTGACAATATAAATATGAATATAAATACGAATATGCTATGAATACGAAAATGGATACGAAATGTAAACGAGTACGGAAACGAGTACGGATACGGATGTGGATATATGTACACAAAACGCACTAGAAATGGAAAGTCCCTATGGAAAGCAAGTAAGTGTTTATGACGATGATACTACTATCTCCCATCCTATGTTATTTCTTATGTTGTCTATTATGCTTTAATAATGATGTTGATCATGCTTTACATACTTAGTACATTCTTCGTACTGACGTCCTTTTGTTTGTGGACGCTGCGTCATGCCCACAGGTGGCCAGGGAGACAGGCTTGATCCATAGCTTTATTACTCAGGGACTACATAGCGGAGCTCCATTTCATTCAGAGCTATAGCTTTTGGTAGTTATTCTTTTGTGTACATATTTATGGGCATGGCGGGGTCCTGTCCCGCCTATATGATATGACATACTCTCCTTAGAGGCTCATAGCCATGTGTATATGGTTAGATGTGCTTGGCCTTGTCGACCTATATTTTGAATATCATTTTGTCAGCCTCGTTGGCTTATGTACATCTATATGGGCATTGTTATTGATGATGATATATATGTATTGTTGCCCAATAGAATTAGTATGAATAATGGATGGAAAGTATGATTTAGCTATGTGGCTCACCCAGATGTAAATGTGAAAGTATGATAAGAGGTGCCCGGGTGGGTTAGCACCGGGTGCCCGTCTCGGCCCTCCGGTTGGGTCGTGACACATAGTATAACCAGAAGCAAACAGAGGTAAATAGGCATGGTATGGTCATATGAAAATTGACATTTCTAGGTATAGTATAACCAGTAGCAAATTGAAACGAATGGGCATGATGTAAACAGAAGCAAGAACCAAAACACATGGTCATAGGGTAAACAAAAGCAATTGCAACATATAGATATGAAGTAAAAGAAGAAGAATCAAAACACATGGTCATGGGTAAACAAAATCAAACTTCAGTACTGATATAGTGTAAACAGAGGTAAACTATATGTTCATATTCATGAGGATGATCCAGAGTTAGTCACAATGTGGCCATAATACAAGGAAAATGTATATGACTTATACACAGCCAAGGTAAGCAAACACATAACTGAATTACTTTAAGCTTAGATAACCTTACACAGAATTAGTGGCCTACTCTTAACTCTCTGTCCTTTTACCTAAACAACATTCACAATTCACCTGGAATTATTTCAAAGCTCACTTCTGTTACTATTATGCCCCTGGCTGATGCTTAATGTTGTTCTGAGGATCAGTGAATTATTCAAACAAGGCCAGATTCACTCATTATCCTTTAATCAGGTTTAAGCTAGTAAGATTAGGGACACATCTTAAAGGATCAAGACATGGCACATTATGTAGAGTATAGTAAAACAACTAAATGCATTCCCTTGTCATCGGACCTTAACTATTTCACCATTTGGCACAGAATCAATGTTTAGCTATTTTATCCTACAGTTCTAATCCTGGTGTGACTTTGGATACACCAACATTATGGGAAAAAACTTCATTAAACAGAGTACACCCTCAAAAGACCCATCACAGTTTTATTCAGCTTGTACCATCAAGGTTTTCAAACACAAATGATTTAAAGGTTCAAAAACTAGATCAAACAATACCATTTAGAGATTACTCAAGTCATTTACCATTAAGTCTCACAGTCAAGCACCATCATATCAAACTAATATCTAAACTAAACACTCATTAATAGAGCACACCACTTTATAGATAAGCAAAATATGAGCTAAAAGAGCAAGAGTAAGAACAAGGTAAAGTATTACCTTTTGTTTGTACAACCCGTGTCAAGAATGGATCTTGGAGCCTTGTGCTTCCAATTTCAAAACTCAGCCACACAAGACACAAAAAAACAAAGTATATAATTTTTAGAACTAGATAAACACCAACTTTTAAAGTCAAAGTTTAAAATTTTTATACTGAGAAGCTTAAACTCAAAGTTCTAGCCTCTTGAGGTTGTGAAAACTTATTAAATTTTGAAGGTTGGAGTTCTATTTATAGAACCCCAAAACTATAAGAAACCTTAAGACGAATGATGTGGGATAAATAGATTTCCAGATGCAAAATACTCAATTTGTGAAATTAACTGTAACGGCCCATTCCGTTATTACGGTGAATTTTGAAATATTCATTACACCGGCTCCCGAAGACATGCTTGAGCCTTCCCTTGCAACTTGGGAATTTTTAACTTAATCAGGAAATCGTATGAGTTGCGCGTAAAGAATTAGATCAGGGCCCTCAAGCCTAGCTTTGACCCCTTCAGAAGCATACACGTCGCCCCAACAGTGCCCTAGTAGCGGCTAGTCTGCCGCAAAAGCGGCAGGGTAGAGAATCCCATTCGACCGCCCTAGCGTCACCTTTGACGTAGAAGAGGTACCGTCGAAGCGGTGATGAGACCGCCCCAGCGGTCTTGAGTAGTGATTCCACCTATTTAAGTGACATTTTGGGAATTGACTTCATTTCTCAAAACCCTAGAGGGTCCAACCGTCTTTGGAGTAATTTTGGAGCAAAAAATGATACTTTCTTGGGAAAGATTATCCCCCTAACCTCTTCCATCCATTCTCCTAACATTGATTCTCATTAATGATCCTTGTCTAGAATCACAAATGGGTAGCTCAAATCTCTTAAGTTCCAAAATGATGAACCCTTGTCCTTCTTGATATAAAAGTCCTTGAAATATTTTCCTATGCTTATCATCCTATCATGATTCCCAACCTAATCCTCCACCTATCCCATTAAAATACATATGGGTCTCTATTTTAGATCTTGGAAATGAGTTTCTTGAAATAAGCCTAAAATGGCAATTTGACCAAACTAGTAAATTGAATATGGTCATGAATGTCCTAAATGAAGGTTGATTTATCAACTAGCGTTGTGATAGTGAGTTTTAGGTAGGATAAAATTCCATATCTACCTTAGCAATTTTGAAGTCCTTGGGAAGGACCCTAATGGTGAATTCTACTCTTGGGTCTCATGGTTGTCTCCGAGGTTTTCATATGGATTACGTAGTGGTGATTAATTGAGGCGCCATTGGATGTTCGTGGCACCTGCTCGGCCATAAAGTAGGTTATGATTTTCTTTCGGTAGACTCCGGTTAGTTTTTCGTATTGTTGTATAGAAGAAATGGAGAATGCATGTATAGGAAATCGGAAATTTGGGATGGAACTTTAGGATGGTATTGTTGTGTGTGACTTATTTGTTCGAGCTTGTGGCCTGTAGACTCCTTAGGTACTGATGTGGCAGTTACACCTCGCAAAATTTTTCCGTTACCATATGCAAAATAGGCTAATAGGGATAAAATGTGTGTGTGGCATTTCGAAGGCAAGTAATAAGGTCCCGTAGATTGGTATCGAGGAGTTGAACAACTTTTAAGAAGGTTCCGTAAGGATCGAAAATGAAACAAAGTAAAGAAAATAAGATTCAGTGAACTGGGGGTATACGGTCCATTATACGGACCGTAAAAGTGTTTTACGGTCCATTATACGGACCGCAGAAGCGTCACAGAAGAGACTGACTGAAGGGTGAGTTTTACGGTGTACTATACGGACCGTATAACGGTTTGACGGTCCGTAAAATGAATCGTCAAAGTGTCACAGAATGAGGTTGAGAGAAGGTCAGTTTTACGGTGAATTATACGGACCGTATAACGATTATACGGCCCGTCAAATGGATCGTCAAATGGTCACAGAGAGGGGCGATCACTGAGTCTATTTTACGGTCAGTTATACGGACCGTAGAAATTTATACGAACCGTATAATGACATCAGGACTGAAGTGTGTTTTATAAAAATATGATCCAAAGTTGCATTTTTCATTTCCCATTCTCTCCTACACGATCCTCTCTCTCTCTAGAACCTTCCACACACTTCTAAACCAAGAATTCAAGTAAGAATCAAGATCAATAACAACCAAATTAGAGGAATTAAGAGTGTGGAACTCCTCATTGTTCATTTAAGTCAAGAAATTCCCTAGATGGTGGAACTAGGGTTTTGTGAAAGTGAAGTATTTCAACTCAAGGTTTGTTCAATCACCATCCAAGGTATGTTTCATGACTTTATCAAGTTATTTAAGTGTTAGAAGACTAAGGAAAGCTGGAATTGTAGAAAGACATGCAAGATGGGTCTTAAAAGGGTGAATAGTGCCACTAGTGAATAATGATGGAATTAAATCATGGAAGTTGAGGTGTTATAGTTATGAATATGCTAGAAATGCTGCTTTTATCATGAAATAAGTATTAAAGGTGCGGAAACACGATAATAAGCTATATGGATAAAAATGGGGAAAATTGGAGGAAATTGGTGGAATGTGATAAGGGTATGTAAACGATGTTTGTTGATTGTGATATTGTGGTGAATGTTGGATGTTGATATAGAACATGGGAAAAGTAGCATAAACAAAGGAAGTGCCGCCCAATTTTCTTTAGAAATAGCGACGCGTTCTTATAATCCATCAACTAATGGTAATTCGAATTCCCTTATGAAGGTAACGACGCGATATTGAAGAAGAGCAAGTGAACGATATTTAGCTAAGCAAACAAGGTATGTTAATGCTTGTCCCTTTCCTTCAAAGTCATGACTCCAATGTTACGACTTCATGAATGCTTCCATAGCTTCCGCATTTTCCAAAGCTAAACCTTTATGATTCCTCTCTTGATAACCCGTGAATGTTTTCCAAAATGTTTGTGTCTTTCCAAAACGAAGGTTTATGATTTCGTAAGATTTTATGATCATAATGATGGACACGCTTTTGCAATGACGAATATGATGTTAAGACGAGAATATTTTCCTATTTGATTATGATGATGATGATTCCGGGTTTAAAGGGTCCAAGTTATGTTTTCAATAACGATATAAGAATATCGAGCTATTTCTTGATTTCTAAATTTTATTCATGGATGACGACTATACTTCCCTTAAGATTTCCAAAAGTATACGAAGTGACTTCTTACAAGATGGTGACCCTACTTTCTGTTCTTTTTATATTAGATTTCGTTGATAGTCTCGCCTTATGATGATTGTCCCTTCAAGGCGAGACATGACGATCATGATTAATCCATAATATAATCGGAGGTGTTCGACCTTACGTCACTCCGATAGGAACACAACTCTCCTTGGGCTCTCATGCATGCTGCATATACTATGTATGTATATAGATATATATATGATATGAAAATGTTTTCAGGGGAAGTGGGGAAAGGTGAGGCTCTATAGACGCATAGCCACCTGTACAGCTGGCGTATCATGATTTCATCCCGGACGCGGGGTATATGGGTGATGGATCGGGCCGTACATTCCTCGGCACTAACATACTATATTATTTATGGATCGGGCCGTACGTTCCTCGGCACTAACAGATATATATATATATATATATATATATATATATATATATATATATATATATATATATATATATGATGATGATACATGAATCGGGCTGCACGTTCCGCAGCAATATATGATATGATGATGGATATGAAGTAAGTCAGCATGTGCTATTTCTTCTATACGAGACAGTCACATACAGTTGATCCTTATTGATGTTTCCTTTATCTCATTGATGTATTTCCATTGTTATGCCTTACATACTCAGTACAATATTCGTACTAACGTCCGTTTTCTTTGGACGCTGTGTTCATGCCCACAGGTAGACAGAGAGGCGGCGCAGACCTATAGGAGCTATCAGCAGATTTACAGGAGCACTCCACTATTTCGGAGGTGCCAGTCGGGCTATGCTTTTGTATATATTTGTATATGTCTAGTTCTCTAGTAGAGGCTCGTAGATACGTAGTGTGGGTTATGGGGTCTCCCAAAGTTATATACATATACGTGCATATTATTTTGATAGCTTATGTTTATGAAAGCATTTATGTTTCAAGCGAAAGATGATTTCTTTATGATTTGAATATAAATTGATTAAAAGAGCATTAAATTAGTAGAATAAGTCATAGAGCGAGGGGTGCTCGGTGGTTTGCCCCGGGTACCCGTCCCGGCCCCTAGCTGGGTCGTGACAAAAGTAGTATCAGAGCAGTTCGGTCTTAGGAAGTGTCTACGAGCCGTGTCTAGTAGAGTCTTGTTTATGGTGTGTTGCGCGCCACATTAATAAACAGGAGGCTACAGGGCATTTAGGAAAAATGACCATCTTTTATCATAAGAAATCGTGCGATAGAGCTGTATTATAAGATTATCCCCTCCCTAACGGTGCGTTATAATTTCAGCAAAGCTGATAAAGGGAAAAGCTACCGCAGCCCAGAAGGGTAAGATGGTGGTTGGAGAAGGGCTCGAGCAAGAGTTGTCTATAGATATGGAGGAGGGCGAACCTCAGAATAAGGCCCCACCTCGGTTTTCCCATACTTCACCCACTTTAGAGGATCAAAGGGGAGCCTCAATTTTAGCTCCAGTATTCCCTGTTCCTCCCCCAGATGCCTCGGGCCAAGAGATGAGGCACGCTATTATTTTACTCACTCAATTGGTTGCCACTCAAGCTCAGCCGCAGGATGTGGGCCACGGTAACAGAGGTTGGAGAACGGGAGATAATTCTTCAGGGTTTGATCATGAGTTTAGGGGTGACTCGAGACAACAATTCTCTAGGCACTCAGTTCGTTTCACAAGTGGTGCTCCTCCGCAGTTTCCTAGACTCAGATTTGATGGACCTACCTATTCTAGGTCACCCCAAAGTCTCAGAGTTTCCAATTCCAGAATTCGGAGTAGTTCTAGTCAGACGAGATTCTCGGTACCACGATGTACTCAGTGTCGTAGGTTACATAGGGGACCCTGTCGTTTTGGCTCGGATGTTTGTTATGCCTGTGCTCGGCCAGGCCATTTAAAGCGTGACTGCCCATCGCTACGTGGTAAAGCTAAGGTTCGAACTACGAGAGTGGTAGTTGACTCTTCGTCATCGGTACCCCCCCAAGGCCAGGGCCACATGTGTTAGTAGGTGCTGGTAGAGACCAAAGAGGGACGCCTAGTCCGAGTAGATCCCGGCGTCATATCCATGCATTTACTGAGCGACAAGATCTTGAGTCTTTCCCTGATATCGCCCCAGGTACATTGACAGTATCCTTTTACGATGTGTAAGCATCGATTGATTTGGGCCTTATGCTGTCATATATTACTTCAGATGTTATTGACTGTATTAGAGTAAAAGACTGGGCCAATCAAGCAAAGTGAGATGTCTATATTTGTTAGTGAACCAGTGATAGCCAGAATCGTGATTTACGAGTAAGTTGATTGACAGCGAGTAAATATAAATAATATGTGTATGTATAGGGATATTGGAATCCTAAACTGAGTGTGCAGGTTCGGGATTGTTATGTTTACAAGGGAAACTCTGCCAAAATTTTCCTAGCATCTAAAGGAGATAAGATATAAGCTGGTGACATGTTCTAGCGAGAAGAGATGTGAATGGCAGGACGTGATTAAGTTAGGAGTATCGTTAACAACTACACAAGGTGAGTTAAATACTATTGGAGGGATAGTAACAATAGTTATAAGGTAGTACTAAAGCATGTCATAGGAGGAAAAGGGTAACTCCAATAGAGTGTGGTACTGAAGTATCGATGGAAGGGATAAGCACGAGGAAGATACGATAAGCTTATTGGCAAAATAAAGTGACGGCATCACGTAGACAGAGATACGGGTATGAAGGACTATAATGAATGAAAATACATTGGTGGAGTGACTTATGTGGTAAGTGAAATAGGGATAATCAGAAAGAGAAACAGTTTAAGTATGCTCACTTCGTAAAGTTTAATCTATTTTATGAGCAAGATTTGCGAATGATACCAAGAAGTGTCACTCTATAGAGTTGATTATGATCAGGATATAATGAGGACAGAGCGAAAACTGGGATACACAGTAAGTAAAGTATAGCAAGGAAACGACTAAAAAATGTGACATGCCCTATATGAATAGGGAGGGGTGAGTGATATTATATCGATAGTGTGGATAACTAGACCTACTACTATTGTGAGCACCCCTATGGGACGAAAGTTGTTAATTGGAGCGGATTTGGATATTGAATTATAACTACCAAAGGAGCTAAGTAAAATACATTATTGTTCGGATTGCTATGCCAATTGTATCACTCGATTACAAAGCTGCAAGGTGAGTATGTTAAGACCTCCCACATGAATTATTGTAGTTATAAATTATGGGAAACAACACAAACGAGATATAGTATATTAAGGGATATGTGAATTAAAGATTTGAAAGTGAGGCAACGGAATTAAGAATAGTACGAGCAAAACCCTTAAAGGGGGGGGGGGGGGGGGGGGAAGCGAGCAAAAAGAATACAAGTGTAGAAATTGGAATGATGGACCCTAAGATGTAAGAGATATACTCTAGAACTAAGAGTGAGAGTTGTACAGAAATAAGACTAACGACTGGTGAATAAAGGAATACGGATTGAGCAGGCATCTGAGGCTGTACTGGAAATCATCCGCGAAGACCTTGAACCATATGATATTGGGAGCAAATAACTCAAGGGACATTACAAAGGATGGCGATGTGATACTAGGACGGAGACAAATGCACTAATGATAGAGTCGTTGTAATGATATTGCGATTTATAAGCGACAATTGAGAAAAGGACTTACGGTTTTCTATAGTAGGATGTAAGATATAAAGATCAAATAAAATCAAATGAATAAAGGAAGGAAGAAAGCACGACGCGATAAGTTGCTACGGATAGACAAAAGATTTTGGGGTGCGAATAATCACCGAGCCTCGTCATAGTCGGGTACGCGAAACACCGGACCTTCGTAGTCGGGCTTGCTATGTAAATGACGTGAATATGAATATGACTATGGATACAATATGTAAATGAGTACGATTATGAATATGGATGCAGATACGGACACATGTACATGTATAGATGTGTATGTACACAAATCATGCAAGAACAATTATGCAACTTGCAAGTAATTATACGTCGCCCATGAACCCAAGTGGGTACTTAGAAAGAAGTAAACAGGAATAGTGTGATTATGATACCCCCGGGTCAGTTGAGGGGAAATATATGGTAAATTGAGTTGAAATGTGGAGTTGGGATTAGTGTGTTAGGGGCAAATAGGATAATTACTCTGAATATGACATAAGTGCATGCTATATGCTTACTACAGTAGCCTGGGATGTGACAACCTACGAATGCAATAAGAAAGCAGCCTCAGTCAAGATCTTGTGGCGAGGCAACCAATGGGAAGAAATGTCCTGGAAGGAGAAGAGAAAATGAAATCCATGTACTCGCTTTTATTTTAATCCCCGGGAGAGATTCAACAAGAGAAACCAACATTTTGAGGTATGTGATGCTTTATCTTCATGATGTTGCGGTCGTTTGTGGCCCTTATTGTTATGGCCCTGTGAGGCATTATATATTATGGGTTGCTGTGACAGGTTAGTAGTGCCAGATTACAGAGGAAACTCTAGCGAAATTCCTGTAGAATCTCGAGTGTTTAACATTCGAGGACGAATGTTTCAAAAGGGGGGAAGAACGTTACACCTAGGAAATGTTTCCGTTAGCATGTGCAAAATAGGCTAATAGGGATAAAATGTGTGTGTGGCATTTCGAAGGTAAGTAATAAGGTCCCGTAGATTGGTATCGAGGAGTTGAACAACTTTTAAGAAGGTTCCGTAAGGATCGGAAATGAAACAAAGTAAAGAAAATAAGATTCAGTGAACTGGGGGTATACGGTCCATTATACGGACCGTAAAAGTGTTTTACGGTCCATTATACGGACCGCAGAAGCGTCACAGAAGAGACTGATTGAAGGGTGAGTTTTACGGTGTACTATACAGACCGTATAACGGTTTGACGGTCCGTAAAATGAAATGTCAAAGTGTCACAGAATGAGGTTGAGAGAAGGTCAGTTTTACGGTGAATTACACGGACCGTATAACGATTATACGGCCCGTCAAATGGATCGTCAAATGGTCACAGCGAGGGGCGATCACTGAGTCCATTTTACGGTCAGTTATACGGACCGTAGAAATTTATACGGACCGTATAACGAACCGTATAATGACATCGGGACTGAAGTGTGTTTTATAAAAATATGATCCAAAGTTTCATTTTTCATTTCCCATTCTCTCCTACACGATCCTCTCTCTCTCTAGAACCTTCCACACACTTCTAAACTAAGAATTCAAGTAAGAATCAAGATCAATAACAACCAAATTAGAGGAATTAAGAGTGTGGAACTCCTCATTGTTCATTTAAGTCAAGAAATTCCCTAGATGGTGGAACTAGGGTTTTGTGAAAGTGAAGTATTTCAACTCAAGGTTTGTTCAATCACCATCCAAGGTATGTTTCATGACTTTATCAAGTTATTTAAGTGTTAGAAGACTAAGGAAAGCTGGAATTGTAGAAAGACATGCAAGATGGGTCTTAAAAGGGTGAATAGTGCCACTAGTGAATAATGATGGAATTAAATCATGGAAGTTGAGGTGTTATAGTTATGAATATGCTAGAAATGCTGCTTTTATCATGAAATAAGTATTAAAGGTGCGGAAACACGATAATAAGCTATATGGATAAAAATGGGGAAAATTGGAGGAAATTGGTGGAATGTGATAAGGGTATGTAAACGATGTTTGTTGATTGTGATATTGTGGTGAATGTTGGATGTTGATATAGAACATGGGAAAAGTAGCATAAACAAAGGAAGTGCCGCCCAATTTTCTTTAGAAATAGCGACGCGTTCTTATAATCCATCAACTAATGGTAATTCGAATTCCCTTATGAAGGTAACGACGCGATATTGAAGAAGAGCAAGTGAACGATATTTAGCTAAGCAAACAAGGTATGTTAAGGCTTGTCCCTTTCCTTCAAAGGCATGACTCCAATGTTACGACTTCATGAATGCTTCCATAGCTTCCTCATTTTCCAAAGCTAAACCTTTATGATTCCTCTCTTGATAACCCGTGAATGTTTTCCAAAATGTTTGTGTCTTTCCAAAACGAAGGTTTATGATTTCGTAAGATTTTATGATCATAATGATGGACACGCTTTTGCAATGACGAATATGATGTTAAGACGAGAATATTTTCCTATTTGATTATGATGATGATGATTCCGGGTTTAAAGGGTCCAAGTTATGTTTTCAATAACGATATAAGAATATCGAGCTATTTCTTGATTTCTAAATTTTATTCATGGATGACGACTATACTTCCCTTAAGATTTCCAAAAGTATACGAAGTGACTTCTTACAAGATGGTGACCCTACTTTCTGTTCTTTTTATATTAAATTTCGTTGATAGTCTCGCCTTATGATGATTGTCCCTTCAAGGCGAGACATGACGATCATGATTAATCCATAATATAATCGGAGGTGTTCGACCTTACGTCACTCCGATAGGAACACAACTCTCCTTGGGCTCTCATGCATGCTGCATATACTATGTATGTATATAGATATATATATGATATGAAAATGTTTTCAGGGGAAGTGGGGAAAGGTGAGGCGCTATAGATGCATAGCCACCTGTACAGCTGGCGTATCATGATTTCATCCCGGACGCGGGGTATATGGGTGATGGATCGGGCCGTACATTCCTCGGCACTAACATACTATATTATTTATGGATCGGGCCGTACGTTCCTCGGCACTAACAGATATATATATATATATATATATATATATATATATATATATGATACATGGAACGGGCTGCACGTTCCGCAGCAATATATGATATGATGATGGATATGAAGTAAGTCAGCATGTGCTATTTCTTCTATACGAGACAGTCACATACAGTTGATCCTTATTGATGTTTCCTTTATCTCATTGATGTATTTCCATTGTTATGCCTTACATACTCAGTACAATATTCGTACTGACGTCCGTTTTCTTTGGACGCTGTGTTCATGCCCACAGGTAGACAGAGAGGCGGCGCAGACCTATAGGAGCTATCAGCAGATTTACAGGAGCACTCCACTATTTCGGAGGTGCCAGTCGGGCTATGCTTTTGTATATATTTGTATATGTCTAGTTCTCCAGTAGAGGCTCGTAGATACGTAGTGTGGGTTATGGGGTCTCCCAAAGTTATATACATATACGTGCATATTATTTTGATAACTTATGTTTATGAAAGCATTTATGTTTCAAGCGAAAGATGATTTCTTTATGATTTGAATATAAATTGATTAAAAGAGCATTAAATTAGTAGAATAAGTCATAGAGCGAGGGGTGCTCGGTGGTTAGCCCCGGGTACCCGTCGCGGCCCCTAGCTGGGTCGTGACAGTGGCCTTGTTGATTATCAGTGGATTTATGTGATTTGGGAGTAGTGGACAGATTCTATTTATGCCTATCGATGAGATTATTGTAGTGAATCTAAACGCTAGCTGGGAATATAAAATGAATCACGGTAGTGAATGATGTCTTAGTTAAATGGTGCTGAGTGACTCAAGTGTAGGGTGAGATTCTTGCCCTAAGCAAATATGATGATTAGGGAAATATCAATACTGTATGTTAAATGATTGACTTGATATGTGTCGGGGCTAGCCACCCCGTTATGTGTGTTTGATTGTTCAATTGTGCTGGCTTGATGCCATGTGTAATTAGTAGATATCAAACTCTGCTTGTTATCTTGGTTCGAAAAGGATTGACATACCCGTTATTGGTATTTGTACTTAGATATATTGTGGGCGTACTCACTATTGGTACTTGCGTTATTGATATATGTTGGCATACCCACTGTTGGTATTGTGATGTGATACGTTGTTGACATAACGGTTGTGGTGTTTGTGATATTGAGCTCGACTGTTGGTGATTGACATATGCATTGCACGTGTTCTCTCATATTTATCATACATGACCAATATCCGGTGATGATCCGATATCGTTGATTGAGCAAAACTTATATTTGATAAACTCTTTTACTTGGGTGATTGTGAAAAGGTCGATGCCCGAAGATCCATTCCGGAATCGTTGTTTATATGAAACTGATACTTGATAAACTCTTTTACTTGAGTGATTGTGAAGAGGCCGATGTCCGAGGTTCAATTCTGGAATCGTTGATTTATAAAACTGATATTTCACAGACTCTTTTGAGTGATTGTGAGGAGGCCGATGTCCGATGGTTATATTCGGGCATCGTTGTTGCATGGTCGGTTCCGATGTTATTTCGGAATCGTTGTTAGTGCATGGGCTCCACGGGTCCCTCGGGTGGTGCAGGTGAGACTTCCCCTGTGAGAAATTAGTCAAGGCCCCGTCTGTCTGTTTGGCAAAGATCCGGGATGGGTGGCACTTAGACTTCACGAGTCATGCTAAGTTGTGCTGCCGTGACGTCGATATTTCCGTCCGGAGTACATGTTCACACCTCATTTGCATGGCATGGCATCGCATTCATACCATTATCGCATTGCATTGCATTATGACTTGGTCGAGATGTGTGTGACGATTCTATTGTGATGATTCTGTTGTGATGATCGTATTGTAATGACCCTGAATGTAGTGATTGGTTGGATGGAAGTACTCAGACTCATCATATGGGGTTTAGATGCTATACATATGCAATGATGAACATTTGGACTCGATTCTTGTGCCTTATATTATTGACTTGTGCCTGTTAAATTAGCCTAAGACTATTAGTGTATTGTGTTAATCAAGATGGACATAAAGGTGTCGTAATAAAGAGCTCGCTCCTAAAACACGAACGAGCGACTTAGGAATTGTAAAGATGTTGAGAACTTGTATGGGGGTTTGGCCAGCTTATAATTCATTAAAGATTAGTTGTGACTTAAGTTATATTGAAGTTGTGATCTACTGTTTTGGGATATGTGATTTGATATAGTGATTATCCTCATTATTCATGAATTCTTTACCAATATGTACTACTAACATTGTCGGCCTATGATACTTACTCAGTACCCGTGTTTGTACTGATATTACACTTGCTACACCTTTTTTTGGGGTGTAGATTGTTTTGGGTGATTGATCGAAGTATATGAGGAAGTTATGCGGTGCTTGTCTGGAAGGCCTCCTCCCATTTCATTCCGGGATTAGAGGTTGAGTCTTAGAATATGATGTCATTCTGAAATTTACTTAGTCGCTCTTGTATTAGTCTAGACCAGGTCATGGGAATATTGTATCGAGTTTGTAAATATATATTGCTGGACCATGAAACATCGAGCTGGTATTTATAAATAAAATTCCGTTGTATGTCTTGAATTCCTAATGTTTATTAGAGCAATGTTACGTGACTGAAACGTTATATAAACGAGAGGGTTCGCCTACCAAGGTGGGAAGGTAGGTGCCTGCACGAGCCTAATTTGGGTCGTGACATTAACGACTAGGTTTCAAAGCAAACATATGTGTATGGTCAGATTTGTCCTGTTTTAGGTCGATCTGAGACACTATTCAAGAACCAATAGGAATAAAGCTTTTAAAATTCGAAAACAACAATATCAACGTTATAATTTGCAAGTTTTGACTAAGAAAAGTTAAAAAGGTTAAAAAGGAGGTGTATTTTACCTTGTAGGAGTGGTTTGGTAGAAATTGGAAGAAAGAGACAATGAAACTTTAAGTGTTGCACCGATTTGGTTGAGTATACGCGTATAAAGGGTAAGGTGGGTAAATTGAATAAGCGGGTAAAGTTTAAAATGGTTGATTATTAACCATACTATTCCAATTATAACCTAATTAAGACATAATTCTGATTAATTAATTTAAAATCGGCTAATTATGTAAATGGGCTCAACTTTGCCAATACAACCTTAATCGATTTTATTCTAATTGATTATTTCAAATATGACCCTATTTGGCTTAACTAGCTAATTAAAGTTAAATTACACTAATGACCTCAATTAATTTGAGTCAATGAACTTGGTTATTTAAATTAAGGTCATTAAAAGGCTAATTTTGCAAAAATGACCCCAATTGTCTTAAACCATGAATTGGTTAATTCAATTGTGGCTATAACAGGAACAATTAAACAATTAAAAGTCAATTTGCAATAACGACCATAATTAACTAATCAATCAATTATCATAATTAAGCACTAGAAATAATTATTAAGGATTGAGGGACAAAATGGTCAATCTTTTTAATTAATCAAATTCCTTGGATTAAAGGGAATAAAATATTTGCTATTTTGATTTTTGACAATTTAAGCAATCAAATAAATAATTATTTAAAATTGTTTTTCTCTTTGGCTAAATCTAGCAAATGATTCATAAGTGTTATAAAATGTACTAATTGATTCCTAAATGGTTTCTAATATCATAGAAATTATTTCATCAATTTAAAGGAGTAAAATATAGACCTAAACAATTTTACAAAAATCATTCTGACCTTTAAAAATGCATGATTTACTTTGTTTATCATCCAAGGACTCTGAACAATTAAAATAAATTATGGGAGGTCATAAATTAGGTGTCCACAATTGCCCCTTCGGTGTTGGGGGATAGTGAGACCATCCCTGAGCAATGAAATTTGACTAACCCATCCCTGAGCAACGAAATTTGACTAACCCTAATTTTTTACTAACCCGACACATTCTACCACTCATTATTATGCAATTTTCACATATGTTGCTGGACCCTGGCTTCTGAGTTTCCTACATATCTCGGGCTATACGAGAATTCAGGCCGCTTGTAGCTCGACTCAACTAAGGACTTTTGACTGGTTCGACAGGAAGGTCCTGAGATTTTCGGCGTAGTGACTGGGGTTTTTCTGGACAGCTGTTGGAATGTGACCGACTCTCTAGCCTTGATCCGACCTACATATCCCTAGTCTCTAGGAATCAAGTCACATGCAGTTCGACTCGCTGGAGAAGTGCATGTCCCTTATGTGGGAACGCCTTCAGATTTCCTGGTGTGCATCTGACCAGTCGCGAGTTTTAGTAAAGAAAAATAAAATAGGCAAAATTATGGCTGAGTCTAAGATTGGATGGCTTCCAAATCCTGGCCGGAGAGCTTGACTCTCATGGGCACCCTATCTTGACTGGCTGCATAAGAAAAAGTTCCATGTTTTCTCCACAATTTATCTGGATCTGGTTCAGCAAGCGGGCTCCTTTCCGGGGGTTGTGTGCCCATGTTCGAGACTTGACAATAATGCACATATTCTAAGTGGAATTTTAGATAAATGGCCTTCTTGGCAGTTTGCATGAATGACCCTCTCGGCAGTTTGTATGAATGGCTCTCTCAGTAGTTTGTATGAATGACCCTCTCAGTAGTTTGTATGAATGTCCCTCTCGACAGTTTGTATGAATAGCCCTCTCAGCAATTTGATATGAATGGCCCTCTCGGTAGTTTGTATGAATGACCCTCTCGGCAGTTTGTATGAATGGCCCTCTCAGCAGTTTATATGTCACGACCCAACTAGGGGCCATGACGGGTACCCGGGGCTAACCACCAAGCACCACTCATACCATTACCCATCGTACTCATCAAGCGTTCATTCATTAATCTTATACTCAAGTCATAGGAAAAACCATTTTTCACTTCGAAACATAATTACCTTTATATACATAAGCCCTTCGGCTATCAAAATAATGTACATACAATAAGGACATCGTGAGACCATACTACCCACACATGCGTATCTACCAACCTCTACTAGAGTGCTAGACATAGGGACGGGATAGGACCCCGTCATGCCCAAAACATATATATATACACAAAAGAATAAATCAATGGCATCCCCGGAATAATGGGGTGTTCTCAAAGTCTGCTAATAGCTCCTACGAGTCTGGATCACCTCCCTGTCTACCTGTGGGCATGAACACAGCGTCCAAAGAAAACGAACGTCAGTACGAACATTGTACTGAGTATGTAAAGCATGAATAAAATGAACATAACAGAGAAATCATAAGACATAAGATGAAGATATAACCTGCTTGACCTTTAAGAATGGATACATTTCATACATATATCATATATAATCGTATTACATATATCACCATAGCACATACATCCCCATATCACATATACGATCATTGTTAACCCGCGTCCGGGTAACCATCATATGTCGCCCACTAGTGGTGTCATGCCCGGCCCCCTAGGCTCGGTGTAAACATAGCAGCCCGCCTTAGCGGTGACATGCCCGGCCATCTAGGCATGGTGTAATCGTATGTAGCTGTCACGAAACGACCAGGGGCCGTGACGAGTACCCGATACTTGTACCGAGCACCCCTTAGCTATCCTGTATAAGCAGTGCCATATTTTTTTTCTAAACATTAACATTTGCAGTAAACTTTCTAATATCGCGTTACACCAGAACGCGGACCATTCGGAATAAAATACATTAAACTGTACATAGCTGACTGTGTATATCTGTCTACGAGCCTCTAGACATAGTACACTTATACATAGAAAGGGCCGAGTACGGCCGCGCCCGAAAATACATACACAAAATAGTACCAATGATATGAGGCTCCGGAACGACTGGAGCGCTGTACAATGCTACAGATGGAGCCCTAGAAACCCGGTCCGTGTACCTGCTGACCTGCGCGGCATGAACGCAGCGTCCACAAGAAGGGACGTCAGTACGAATAATGTACCGAGTATGTAAGGCATGGAAAACAGTTCAAGCAGTAACATAAAGTACGATCAATAATAATATCACAGAGTCATAGCGCGTATAACGAGGCAAGAACTTAACCTGTACATAGGGAGGCCCCTCTTTAGGCCGGCTGTCATGTAGGCTTTTCTTTTCATCTTTGAAACGTTTCTTTTCATAGGCATAGGAATCAACATTTTTATATTACTTATTCTCGTGTACAGAAAACAGTACATTTCAGTAACGGTATCTTTCATTTACATTTACAGATGCCGAATACAATCGGCTCCCCCAACCCCCTCCCCAACGATGACCCAACATATTACATCACATATGTATCACACATTATATATATATATATATATATATATACAGACGCCGCGTACGGCTCATCCCATATCCCGCGTCCGGGCATCCCGCGTCCAGGATGGAATCCAGCTGAATCAGGTGGTGGTATAACAGTGGCCCTTCCCTTTTTCCCCATATACACATACATATACATTTACTTATCTTTTACGCATATACATGTCTCATATACAATTACTTCATCGTATATATATATACACATCCACACACGTATACCCGCTTTATATACATATATCATATGGGCACACAAGAGAGCCAAGGAAACTCATGTATCCATCGGAGTGACATAAGGTCGATGATCTCCGATTACTTTACGGAATGTTAGTGATAGCTTTGTCTCACCTTGAAGGAACAAGTATTCTAAAGTGAGACTATCAACGGAGAGTAGGGTTACGGTAACCAAAATTGACATCGTAGGCATTTTAGATGACAGTCATGGGTTTTGGAATCTTAGAAAATAAAGCTATAACTAGAAAATATAAATACGATTTAAAAATTAGTTTATCGCTTTCATGTTTACATAAGGTACTTGGCTTAGTCATAGGGTCGTTTTGGTCGTACTTATCATAGCTACATTCCCTTACCCGACATTGTCATTATCATTATCATCATAGGGGCACTCCCGTTGGAGTGGTCATAGCACTTATTGCTTGGTGACGGAATCGGGATCGAAGGCCCCCTTTGGATACACTTCAAGCACGTTAACCAAGACTCTAGGAAAATCCGAGAGCAACGGGCCCACCTCGGGCCGGACGAGGTAGCGTATACCATTTACCCATATTACGTGTCATAGCATTACTTGTATGAGTCTTGGGGTGATCGGGTCCCACTTAGGCAAGTTATAGGGGTCTAGAAGGTCATTTCATCATTTTGCACACTTTCTACTTCAATTCAATTGAACGAAAAGTTGAAAACTTTAAGTGCGGATTCCGGGGATTAGGGGTGTCCCCGAGGCTCGTACCCGACTTCTTTTAGTTAAGACATGCCATAGAAAGAAGGGTGAAGCCTTACATACCTCTTTCCGCTCCTTTGGCTACTCCAAATTCACATCACAATCTCGTCGAAATCTGCGAATTGGTCATTTTTACCAAAACTTTCATTAGTACATTTTGAGTTAGAATCTTAAGGAAGCACTTTGCTACCGAAATTTCGGCAGCATTTCCTCTGTAAATATACCATCCTCAACATTCAATTTCGTCAAATTCTCATCAAACACAACCCGGGAATTCAAACCCGGCCAAACGGTTAACATAATTCAACAACCACACTAGTAATTCACATATTCCATTCAAAGTACATTATATCGATTTCCTACTATCGTCAACACCTTCCGACTCCAACGAGCACAATAACAACTTCATAAATATACATATATATATATTCCAACAACATTATACCAATACCATTACATACTATCCATGCAAGAGCATTATTTCCAACTTACACAAACTTCCAATCACCAATACTTCACCAAACTTATTGAGTCTTTATTTGCAATATAAGATCTACAACACAACAACTAAAATTTTAAATTCAACTTGCCCCTTATTCCTTCACAATTCAACACATTCACACGATTATACATGCCTTATACACGGCCTAACATCAAGCACACCTACACGGCTTCAACCTTAGTAGAGTCATTCAACTTTCATCATCAACATGGCATTCATAACAATAATAACTAAACATTAGATAAAATGATTAACACATAATTTCTACACACACAATCATGCACCACACCTCACGGCCTCCACCCCCACTTCCCTATTCTTCACAAATTTCACTCACTTTGCACACAACAACATGCATAATTATTCATAACATGAAAAAAAAAAGGCATAAGTTCTCACCTTGCTTCTTCTCCACTTCTTCACTTGACTACACTTCCAACTTATAAGTATTTGTATTGTTCTTGCTCCAATAAACACTCCATCTTGTTAAGCACCCCCTACTTGGTTAGAAATAATTTTTGAAGGAATTTTTGTCACTTTTTCTTGGAAATTTTTGTAGGGCCGAAATCCTCCTTCTTGTTCTTTCTTCTATGCTTTTGTTTTTGTTCTTATCTTTTCTTGTCTTGAATTGGAAGATAATACCAATATATATCCATATATATCCTATGCATGTGAGGGGCACATGCCCCTCTCTAGAAGACTCCCCAATTTTCTTTTTTTCTTTTGGATTACTTTATTTGGTCAAAGAAGACCAAATGTCTTCTTGATACACTTTAGCCCCCCAAAGAAATGTGGGCACATACTTATGCCACACAACCAACATGGAAATTTTTATAAACTTTCAAAACTTTTATGAAGTTCCCATTTTGCCCCTCGACTCTTCTCATTATTACCACAAATCATTTTGTGAATTCCCCTTTATGCTCTGAACCATTTTCATTGTCTCCACTTCTAGACTTTTCATAAACAACCCGTGCATCAAACAACAAAAAATGTTGCCTTGATTGTTGTCTCCCCGCGATTATCTTGAATTATCCCATTTCACAAAACAGGGGATATAACATCCTCCCCCCCTTTAGAACATTCGTCCTCGAATGTTGAACTGGCCTCATAGCGTAGCGCATTATTTCGGGGAGGTCTCCATCATAGATACCTCATGTCACTTCGCATATCCATCTTAGAAGCTTAGGTTGCCCTCTTTGCGTTTTTTTTACAGTTGTGCTCCTTTCTCCGTGTAGTCTGATGCGTCTATCCCTTCACTATACATGTTCCTGTATATCGCCATATTAGGAATTCCTTGCCTTAGACAGTGTGGACTCAATATTGGTCCCACCCTGCGACACCTGTACTTTTCTCCTTCATTCCCAAGGCTTTCTGTTGTCATGGCTTTTCTTTTTCTGTTAGTTTAATCCGTCTTAGCCTATATGGCTCGTATGGGGTTTCTAACCACTTTTCACACCCCAACTTACTCTGGGCTGCCTAATTTTACACTCGTCTCTTGTTTCCTCATTTATGAATTTTTCAGCATATTTCCCAGGGGGTCACCCATCATAGAATTACTCCCACCTGAGCACGCTTAACCTTAGAACTTTAATGCATTCCGATGTCTCGGCGTCAATATTTTTACTTCCGCTTCCCCGTAATACCTATATCATATAATATGGTACGAGTTGGGGTCTCGGCAGTTTTCGAAACGTCCGTGTAACACGTCTTTTCTTTTATTTACAGTTCTGACCTTCGCAATTTCCAGTATTCACCTTTTACCTATGTGTATGGCCACTTTTCGCCCAAATTTCCAAATTTTTAATGTGCCCAGTAATGCAGAGGACGGTATAGGAAAAAATAAAATTCGAATTAATTAGCACACGTTTATCACAGAAAATACTGAAAAGGTACCTGTGGCCGCGTCTGCAGAAGGCTCAGGATCCTGTCGTCCTGTCAGTGCATATAGGCGGTGCGGAGGACCGGCTGAACTGGGTGCTCCTCCTCTACCTCGGCCGCGGCCTGCTGGCGCCTGAGAAGTCTGCCCACGAGGGCGCACGGTCGACGTCGAACCGATCGCTGATCCGGCTGGCTGAGTTTGGCCTCCTCCATCCTTTAGCGGGCAATCACGTACAAAATGGTCAGTCCGACCACAGGCAAAACAACCACCGGTGTCTAAGTAGCACTGCCCAGAGTGCGGCTTGCCACACCGGGCACATCGTGGTGGGGGAAGCCCCATCCTGCTGGAATCAACTCTGTACTGGGACTCCAAAGCTCTGGCACCCTGACCTGGTACCGAATAAGTAGGGCGATCAAACCCCCTATCCGCAAATCGAGGTTGGGCACTGGCCGCTGATTGGCCCGAATACCTAGATTGCTCTTGTGCCTGCCCCCCTCTATACTCACTCCTAGCCCTGGAAAATCTGCCTCTTTTTCTGGAGCCCCTATCTGGAAAACTCTCCTCTCTCCGTGGCTGATATTGTTCTTCCAGATTTTGGGCGTGGGCTTGGATGCGGGTAATAGTCATCCCGTCCTGGAGTGAGGCCGTCAAACACTCCTTAACCAAATGTGGCCCTAGCCCACTTACAAACCGGTGCACATGGTCTCCCCTATCAGCTATCAGGGCGGGGGCATACCTGGCTAGCGAGTTGAAACGAAGACTGTATTCTCGAACGCTCATATTTCCCTGTCTCAGGTTCAAGAACATATCGGCTCGAGCCCGTCGAACCTCTGGCGGTAGGAAATGTCGTAGGAAAGCCTCAGTGAACTCCTGCCAAACCGGAGGGGGTGCATTTGCTCCCCTCGATGATATCCAGTTACCGTACCACAGAACTGCCACATCCCGCAGCCTGTACGAAGCCAACTCTACGGACTCCGTATCCGAAGCATGTATGATCCTCAGAGTCCTCAGCATCTCGTCTATAAAACCCTGCGGGTCCTCCTCTGGCTTCGATCCATAGAACTCTGGCGGCTTCAGGGTAATAAAGTCTCGGGCCCTTGCGCTTACCGCCCTGCCGCCTGTGTCCACATCTTGCCGCTGATCTTGTGCGGCGACTAGCTGGGTCAATAACTGGATGGCCTCTGCCATCTGCTGGCCCGGAGCTGCTGGCGGTGGAACTGGAGGTGCGGGGGCTGGAGCTGGAGCTCTTCCCTGCTCTGCCGGTGCAGGGGGTGCAGGAACAGTCTGAGGGGGAGCTTCATTGTGAGATTCTTCTTCGTCTAGCTCCTGTTCAACTCTGCGGGCCGCCACCCCCTTGGCTTTCTCGGCCGTCGTAGCCTTTCTCTTCGGCGGCATTACTGAAACCATAACATCGGTTTTAGAAAAGGAGCATGGAAGCCTGGTAACATAGCTCTATCGCACGATTTCAGAATACAAAGAATGTCACATTTCCTAAATGCCCTGTAGCCTCCCGTCTATAAGTGTGGCGCGCTACACACCCATAGACAAGACTCTACTGGACACGGCTCGTAGACAAACCCTAGGACCGAACTGCTCTGATACCACTTCTGTCACGACCCGACCAGGGGCCGTGACGAGTACCCGATACTTGTACCGAGCACCCCTTAGCTATCCTGTATAAGCAGTGCCATATTTTTTTTCTAAACATTAACATTTGCAGTAAACTTTCTAATATCGCGTTACACCAGAACGCGGACCATTCGGAATAAAATACATTAAACTGTACATAGCTGACTGTGTATATCTGTCTACGAGCCTCTAGACATAGTACACTTATACATAGAAAGGGCCGAGTACGGCCGCGCCCGAAAATACATACACAAAATAGTACCAATGATATGAGGCTCCGGAACGACTGGAGCGCTGTACAATGCTACAGATGGAGCCCTAGAAACCCGGTCCGTGTACCTGCTGACCTGCGCGGCATGAACGCAGCGTCCACAAGAAGGGACGTCAGTACGAATAATGTACCGAGTATGTAAGGCATGGAAAACAGTTCAAGCAGTAACATAAAGTACGATCAATAATAATATCACAGAGTCATAGCGCGTATAACGAGGCAAGAACTTAACCTGTACATAGGGAGGCCCCTCTTTAGGCCGGCTGTCATGTAGGCTTTTCTTTTCATCTTTGAAACGTTTCTTTTCATAGGCATAGGAATCAACATTTTTATATTACTTATTCTCGTGTACAGAAAACAGTACATTTCAGTAACGGTATCTTTCATTTACATTTACAGATGCCGAATACAATCGGCTCCCCCAACCCCCTCCCCAACGATGACCCAACATATTACATCACATATGTATCACACATTATATATATATATATATATATACAGACGCCGCGTACGGCTCATCCCATATCCCGCGTCCGGGCATCCCGCGTCCAGGATGGAATCCAGCTGAATCAGGTGGTGGTATAACAGTGGCCCTTCCCTTTTTCCCCATATACACATACATATACATTTACTTATCTTTTACGCATATACATGTCTCATATACAATTACTTCATCGTATATATATATACACATCCACACACGTATACCCGCTTTATATACATATATCATATGGGCACACAAGAGAGCCAAGGAAACTCATGTATCCATCGGAGTGACATAAGGTCGATGATCTCCGATTACTTTACGGAATGTTAGTGATAGCTTTGTCTCACCTTGAAGGAACAAGTATTCTAAAGTGAGACTATCAACGGAGAGTAGGGTTACGGTAACCAAAATTGACATCGTAGGCATTTTAGATGACAGTCATGGGTTTTGGAATCTTAGAAAATAAAGCTATAACTAGAAAATATAAATACGATTTAAAAATTAGTTTATCGCTTTCATGTTTACATAAGGTACTTGGCTTAGTCATAGGGTCGTTTTGGTCGTACTTATCATAGCTACATTCCCTTACCCGACATTGTCATTATCATTATCATCATAGGGGCACTCCCGTTGGAGTGGTCATAGCACTT
Organism: Lycium barbarum; assembly: GCF_019175385.1. NCBI lineage: Eukaryota > Viridiplantae > Streptophyta > Magnoliopsida > Solanales > Solanaceae > Lycium > Lycium barbarum. Next base: position 60,223,300 of record NC_083345.1, on the reverse strand, counting down.
ATTGCTTGGTGACGGAATCGGGATCGAAGGCCCCCTTTGGATACACTTCAAGCACGTTAACCAAGACTCTAGGAAAATCCGAGAGCAACGGGCCCACCTCGGGCCGGACGAGGTAGCGTATACCATTTACCCATATTACGTGTCATAGCATTACTTGTATGAGTCTTGGGGTGATCGGGTCCCACTTAGGCAAGTTATAGGGGTCTAGAAGGTCATTTCATCATTTTGCACACTTTCTACTTCAATTCAATTGAACGAAAAGTTGAAAACTTTAAGTGCGGATTCCGGGGATTAGGGGTGTCCCCGAGGCTCGTACCCGACTTCTTTTAGTTAAGACATGCCATAGAAAGAAGGGTGAAGCCTTACATACCTCTTTCCGCTCCTTTGGCTACTCCAAATTCACATCACAATCTCGTCGAAATCTGCGAATTGGTCATTTTTACCAAAACTTTCATTAGTACATTTTGAGTTAGAATCTTAAGGAAGCACTTTGCTACCGAAATTTCGGCAGCATTTCCTCTGTAAATATACCATCCTCAACATTCAATTTCGTCAAATTCTCATCAAACACAACCCGGGAATTCAAACCCGGCCAAACGGTTAACATAATTCAACAACCACACTAGTAATTCACATATTCCATTCAAAGTACATTATATCGATTTCCTACTATCGTCAACACCTTCTGACTCCAACGAGCACAATAACAACTTCATAAATATACATATATATATATTCCAACAACATTATACCAATACCATTACATACTATCCATGCAAGAGCATTATTTCCAACTTACACAAACTTCCAATCACCAATACTTCACCAAACTTATTGAGTCTTTATTTGCAATATAAGATCTACAACACAACAACTAAAATTTTAAATTCAACTTGCCCCTTATTCCTTCACAATTCAACACATTCACACGATTATACATGCCTTATACACGGCCTAACATCAAGCACACCTACACGGCTTCAACCTTAGTAGAGTCATTCAACTTTCATCATCAACATGGCATTCATAACAATAATAACTAAACATTAGATAAAATGATTAACACATAATTTCTACACACACAATCATGCACCACACCTCACGGCCTCCACCCCCACTTCCCTATTCTTCACAAATTTCACTCACTTTGCACACAACAACATGCATAATTATTCATAACATAAAAAAAAAAAAGGCATAAGTTCTCACCTTGCTTCTTCTCCACTTCTTCACTTGACTACACTTCCAACTTATAAGTATTTGTATTGTTCTTGCTCCAATAAACACTCCATCTTGTTAAGCACCCCCTACTTGGTTAGAAATAATTTTTGAAGGAATTTTTGTCACTTTTTCTTGGAAATTTTTGTAGGGCCGAAATCCTCCTTCTTGTTCTTTCTTCTATGCTTTTGTTTTTGTTCTTATCTTTTCTTGTCTTGAATTGGAAGATAATACCAATATATATCCATATATATCCTATGCATGTGAGGGGCACATGCCCCTCTCTAGAAGACTCCCCAATTTTCTTTTTTTCTTTTGGATTACTTTATTTGGTCAAAGAAGACCAAATGTCTTCTTGATACACTTTAGCCCCCCAAAGAAATGTGGGCACATACTTATGCCACACAACCAACATGGAAATTTTTATAAACTTTCAAAACTTTTATGAAGTTCCCATTTTGCCCCTCGACTCTTCTCATTATTACCACAAATCATTTTGTGAATTCCCCTTTATGCTCTGAACCATTTTCATTGTCTCCACTTCTAGACTTTTCATAAACAACCCGTGCATCAAACAACAAAAAATGTTGCCTTGATTGTTGTCTCCCCGCGATTATCTTGAATTATCCCATTTCACAAAACAGGGGATATAACAGTAGCCCGCCTTCACGGTGACATGCCCAACCATTTAGGCACGGTGGAATCGTGTCGTCATATACTCATCATAACCTTAACATTATTATGCATCTCATAGGCATATTATGACCTTATCATAGCTTACATCATTATACATTTATCATCAAACATACGTCAGGACTTGAAGGCAACTATGGCTATGACAGGGTGACATAAGGTCGTTAACCCCCGATTACATTATAGAGTGATCATAATCATCATATCTCACCTTGAGGGGACTAACATTTTAAGGTGAGTGTACACAAGGAAAAGCAGCAATGGTATCACACTTAGGATCATTAACCTCATGGACATCGTACCTCACTTTAAGATTCTTTATACTTAACTCATCATTATCTTTATCATGCTCGTATCGTATCTCCTTCCTTTATCATATGCGTATATAGCTCTTTATAGTCATGGACTCGTAATTTGCATTATTTAGGAAGATCGTGGAAAAATAGGAAGATTCATGCCATAGGAGTCATGCCATAGAAGGAAATGATTAGCCTTACTTACCCTCTTTCGTTTAACAATTCTATCGCTTGATTGTTCTCATTCGATGCTCGCGTTTCTACCTTCAAGAAAGTTCGTATTAACATTAGCTAATCAATTATAAGAACGTGCTTTCTAAAGCTAGGGAAAATTTGGCAGCATTCCCTTTATTTATACAACTTTCCTCATATCACATATCCACTCCCAAGTGTCTATAATAACATTCACAACATTATAACCAACAATCTTCATACATCTACATTATCCACATTTCACAATTCCACTTCAATTCCTCCATAATCGTGGTCATAGTTCACTATTTTGTTTTCTCACATATAATACTTATCCCATGTTCTAAATGTCATTTATAACATACTTACAATCACAACATATCAATATTCATGACTCATTCCAAACTACTACTCAAAATCTCATTATTCTCATCTTTGTGACCCATTTTCTATCTCGTTTCATAATCTAAGTCTTTCAACCTTTCAATACCTTAAACGATATGGAATGATCATAAAACTCACCTTGGATAGTGTAAGAATAAGCCTTGGGTGGAAATACTCCTCTTGCATCAAAACCCTAGTTCACTTCCATTGGAATTCCTTGGATTGGATGAACTTTAATGAGCTTCTTACACTTGATTTTGTTGGTTTGATGAAGTTGTTCACCAATCTCTCTTGAGTTCTTGTGGATGAAGAGTGGAGAGCTTTCTAGAGGGTTCTTTAGGTGTGGAGTGAAAAATGAAATGAAATAAATGAGGTTGGGGTCCCTTATATCAACTTAAAAATTTGACCCGACTCGGATATACGGACCAACATGCGGTCCGTATCTTTTATATTGGCCGTATGTCTAGCCGTATGTTTGGTCCAGTGAAGGTCCCATTCTAGGCAGAACATACGGCCAAACATACAGCCAGTATGTTGGACCGTATGTTGCCCAACTTTCCGGAATTCATTCTCGTCGGCTTGTTTGATCTCCAATCTTTATGGAACCTTCTTAGCACTTGTTTAACACCTCATTAACAATCTAAGGGATGATATAGCTCTTCTCCAAAACATCATTAAGCTCTCATTAATTTGATACTCGTAAATCTTACCCGACACACAACATATACCTTGCTTTCCTTAACAACTCCCGTCTCCTACCTCGAATGTCTTTGAAATCTCATTTAGAATCATCAAATGTTATTTCTTACTTACCAAGACATCGTATACTTTGTGCCCTTTGTTAGTATATTCACTGTACGTTAACGGGAAATTTTTGAGGTGTAACATTGTATGACTGGCCCTATCAGCAATTTGATATGAATGGGCCTCTCGACAGTTTGTATGAATAGCCCTCTCGAAAATTTGTATGAATGGGCCTCTCGGCAGTTTGTATGAATGGCCCTCTTGGCAGTATGTATGAATGGCCCTCTCGGTTGTTTGTATAAATGGCCCTCTCAGCAGATTAAATAAATGAATGGCCCTCTGGCATGCAGATGACAGATATGACCCTTGTGGCAGGATGATCTTTCATTCATCCATTGTATTGGTTGTTGACCCTTATGGTCAGATATGCCCTTTCGTCCTTGTCATGACCCTTTTGGTCGTATGTATCTTTGTGCTCATTCATTGTGACCCTCTTGGTCTGATATCTCTTTGTCATTCGCTCTTTGTGTGACCCTTTTGGTCGGATTTGTCATTATGCTCATTCATTCTTTGCATGACCCTTTTGGTCAGTTGTGTCTTTGTCGTTCAATCTTTTCATGACCCTCGTGGTCGAATATGCTTTTGTCCATTTGTTTTGTGACCCTCATGGTCAGATATGTCTTTATCGCCCATTCTCTGCTGTGACCTCCTGGTACTTTGCCGCCTGGCTGAGTTTTGCTTTTCGTCCTTACTGTGAGTAAGCCAGTTGATGACGTGCCTGATGTCCTGTTAAAAACCTGTATCACAGAAAAATTGTGAGTTTCTTAAGAGGCCAATTAGCATCGTTGACCTCCTGTCTGGAGTCTCTTCTTGATGCTCCTCTGAACGCCCTTGGGCTCGATATTTCAAAAGATGTTTTTGGGATGTACTTATTTAAAATTTAAAGTGAAGTTAGTAAAATGCGCATTGTTTTTCCTTTTTAGAAATGTTTTATTTTGTTTTGTGTCACGACATTTGTTTTCTTCGAACTAGGTCTTCCGATTCTTCCCAGAGATACGATTTCTGAGTTCTGATGGTAGAATTTTTTAGATCATTCTAAAAAGTTCTGCCCTAGTTTCGGGTCATGCTCTGATCGACTCTTGTATTGTCTTGTCATGCAGGAATTTTTGAGGTTCCCTAAAAAATTCTGCCCCAGTGTCTGGCTTTACTCTTCCCTCTTCTTTGTTGATTTCTAATAGGAATTTTTGAGGTTTCCTCAATAATTCTGCCCCAGTGTAGGGTTGATGCTGGATGATTCTTGTGCCGACCCTTATAGCTTGATCTTATTGATTTCTCTTGCTTTATTATTTCTGAGGTTTCCTAAGAGCTTCTTGGATTTTTCTTTTATGAGGACCGAGCTTGAAAGCGCCTACGTATCCTGTCACCGCAAGAATTCAGGTCGAACGTAGTTCAAAAGAAAGTAATTGAGTTTTGGTTTTTACTAACAATGTGACCGAGTCTGCTACGAACTGCCTATGTATCCCACTGTAGGGAAGTCAAGTAATTGCGTAGTTCATTACAGAGATGATTTGTTTTTCCTATTCTATTAAAAAATATGATTGCAAGAAAAAGATACGATTACAAGGAAATGATAATGCAATTACAAGCAAATAGAATCCTAAACATAGTGGTACACCTGGAGTTTTTTTTTTTGCGTCATTTGCATTGTAAGTAAACTAACGTAAGCTCGGAGAGGTCAAAGAACCCTTATAGGGCTAATGAATACTCTTAACAAGTGTTAAGCAAGTATCTAAAGGTTTCGGGATCAAGCAAAATCGAAGAAAATAAGTTTGCCGAAAATTTGGAAAAAAGTTGGCAGGATTTTGGGCAGATTTTTAGTTAACTTTGGAGGGGTATATCTCCTAGTATATTAGGAGTTTTAAGGTGTTTCAAAAGCCTAAAATGAATTTCATCGAGTCTAGTTTCCAACGCAATAAACTTCTCGTCGATATGACATTGGAGTAGAGAATTATGGACGTTACAAGTTAGGCTGACAGAGCAGAAACGCGTGCTACAGTAACCAACTCGCTACAGTACTGCTACAGTGACCCGACCCGAATTTAGAACCTTATAAAAGGGGAAAACCCCCATTTTCTCACAAAAAATCAGATTTTAGAGCTCAGGACATGTAGGGTCATTTTTGTGATAAAAGGTTGAGAAAATTGAGTGATTCTAGCTAATCAAGGCTCGTGTGCTGCATAGTTGTGACTATAGCATCGTTTTGCGGTGGAATTTGGCGTGGATTCAAGGCGAACATCGGAGGTATCATCGTTTTAATAAGAATAAGGTATGAATCTTTCCTTATTATCGTTGTTTTAGGTTTATATTCGAAGGTAGAACAATTAAATGAGCGTATAGTTAATTTGTCGGTGGAGAAATCGGATAAAAATCATATGAGATGTCTTGTGGAGTATTTTGATGTTGATGTTGATGTCACGACCCAACCCCGTGGGCCGCGACCAGTGCCCTAGCTGGGCACCTATACGTACCCGATACCCCAAATTCGCATATTAATAGAATAATAATATAATAATAATATTAGTGGTCGCTACAGAATTTAGCAGAAAAGCAGACTTGGCACACATAGGCCGATAAGGCCATCACAGAACAGAATATCCCAAACATATGTACAGAACCCACACAGATGTATCCACAGACCTCTACAGAACATATCATAATCATAAGACGGGACAGGGCCTCGTCATACCCTGAACAAAGTATATATCCAGATAGCAGTGGCAGACTGTACCAAAAGATGGGCTCTGTAGAAGAGAGCGCCCCAAATAGCAGAAATAGGATCCTAAACGTGTGGATCAGCGAACCTGTCGTCAGTACCTGCGCGGCATGAAAACGCAGCCCCCGAAGAAAGGGGGTCAGTACGAAATATGTACTGAATATGTAAAGCGGAATCACAGAAGTCAAATCATAATGATTACAGAAAATGGGTACAAAATCCAGAGTGTCAAATGCATATTTCCAAATCAGACAGAATGTGTACCGAAACATATGTCATATCATATCCGATCCCTGCCACGGGACTCGGCAGACAGAACGTGGTCACCCTCCCGACACTGGTGCCACAATACAGAGGAATCAGAAAAGGGGGCGTGGCCCCGTATCATAAAATGTCATATCAGAATGGCCATAACAGATCAGATCAGAATAGGCGGACATGGCACATCATACTCCACAGACCCATGTACGCGTATACCTGCCCCCTCACATCGGGGCGCGGCGAACAATGCCGAGAATTACGCTTGACAACATATCCTGGCCCGGGCTCAGTGTGGGAAACATTGGGACATCCACGAATGGAGTAGTGAGAGACTAATGCAATTTAAAAATATAATAAATGTTTTCAAAGACTCGATGAAGCGTATCAAAGACAAACAAATCCAATGGGATCGGACGGAATCATAATAAATGTATTTCGGATATCATAATAAATTACAGAAGTATAACTTTCCCGAAGTCATTTCGAGTGTCAAAATAATTTATAATATTTAAAAGAATATTTAAAATAATATTTGTTAAGCGATTAGTAGGGTAATTAAAACATTTCTTTCAAAAATCGCTTAAAAAGGAAGCTTTAACACATTAGGGGCAAAAACGTAAATAGTGGGCCCGCCTCAGAACAAATAAGGCGGCGGGCTCAAATTGTGCCCTCTAAACATATAATATCATCTACGAAGGTTATACAGACATCCTATGACTTTCTGAGTAATTTAGAGCACAATTGCATAATTTCAGAAAAAGCGTATCAAAATGGTTCAATTCTACTGAAGGAAAAACTGAAATTTTGTCTTGCGGATTCTGAGGGCCAAGAGGTCCTTCGAGGCCCGGATCCGACCCTAATACACTAAGGGCATGCCAAGGGAAGAATTGGGTTTGCTTTACATACCTTTCGCGCTCCTTAAGCCTTTCCAAACTCACTTCCCGTTTCGTCGAAAAACTGCAATTGGTCAAGTTTACCAATTGTGAATTATTAATGCCATTATTTCAACTTTAAGCATATTTGGCTACCGAAATTTCGGCAGCACTTCCCCTATACATATGACACCCCGAGAATTCAACTCGGCTATAAATCATCAACAACAACCCAAACGACAACAACAATATCAACAATGAACATTAAAAACACAAATATCCTTCAACTAGTCATTTTTCTCACAAGTTGACATAATCTTCAATTCAACCCAACTTTCAACTAAGATCAATAATTTCATATTCAACAACCATCATGATCATCACCATATAGTTCTAGAAACATTTCATATCGTGTTCCTTAAGATATACACTCGATATACATGATATACAATCTTCCGCCAAAATCATAACTTATGCAAAACATCAAATCTTTGGCATACAACTTCATAACAAGTTTCCAACTTCCAAATTCATCAATGGTCATCACAACTAACAACCAAACAACTTCATTTCCTTAATGTCGGAAAAACCATACTAAAACGACATAAGTTTCTACATTCCAATTCAATACAAACTTATATCATTCTAACTTCATTTACATATCAAGCATTACAACAACACTCCAATACTCTAAACAAACTTAATCCATTTCATTCCCAAGTCAAATATACCACACGGCCATATGCTATTTTTCTCCATTCAATCAAATTTATTCCACTTTCATTCTCAACATAAATTCCATCACATTCACAACTAGAATACAACATGAATTCTATACATTTTTGGCTATACAATATACAAATACACATGGCTACACATATATACCACACACCCACTTTGCAAACTTCCATTTCTCCATACAATCAACACATTTCTATATACTACAACCCAAACAAAACTCCATAACACAAGAATAAAGGATAAATTCTTACCTTTTCCTCTAGTCTTCTTTACTTGAATTTGTGATCACTTTGGTGAACCAAGGCCTCCTTTCTCCAAACCAACTACACCAAGTTGAAGAGGGGACTTAACTTAGTAAGGAAACCACAAAATACAAATTTTTAACACAAGATTTTTGGTGGTGAATTTTCCACACCAAACCCGAAATGCCTTCTTTTTTTTGCTCTTGTTTTGCTCTTCTTTCTCTTCTAAGTCTCTTGAACCTTCTAAGGGATAGTGATCCCTTTATAATTAATTAGCACATGGAAATATTCATTAAAGTCATGGGTTGGGCCTCACTTGGCCGGCCACCCCTTAAACATTGGGCCTAAATTTTTATTTTATTTTTTTGGGCCAACTCGGTTGGTCCCGAGTTGGGCCTAGCCCACTGACCTTTCGACCTTAAAACGTTCATAACTCCTTGTACCGACGCCACCTGGGAACCCACGACCTATGGATTGAAAGCTAATTCAATTATCTAAAACTTCTATTTCAAGGTATTTTCGAAATTCCAAACTTACAATACAGTTTTTGCCCCCCAAAGTCAGGTCACCCGAAAACGTTTTCTTAAAAATATTCGTTTGGAGGGTTTCCACTTTGATTTGGTCCAAAGGTACTTCATGAGTTGTGTTTAACTTTACATATGTGATTCATATGACTTTTCAGATGTTCCAAAAAAAATCTCGGTATGTGGGCCCCACCCCAGCAGATGCTCCGAGGTTCAAAAATACGGGATATAACATCCTCCCCCCTTTAGAACATTCGTCCTCGAATGTTAAATTAATCTCATAGGGTTTGAAAATACTTTGGGGGAGTTCATGTTTACAGACATCACATATGACACACGATTGATATTGGAATAAATTAAAGCAGGGATTTAAGGTTACCTGTGGGTATAGAGAACAAATGAGGATATTTCTTCTTCATTTCCTCTTCAGCCTCCCCTGTCATTTCCTCCCTATTATCGTTCTGCCACAGTACCTTAACAGAGGCTACATCTTTATTCCGAAGCCTCCTTACATGACGATCCAAAATAGATACGAGCTGCTCCTCGTACGATAGTTGCTCCGTCACCTGAATATCATCAGCAGGAAATATTCTAGAAGGGTCACCGACGCATTTACGAAGCATAGAGACATGAAATACCGGATGTACCGCTTCCAAATCAGATGGCAAATCTAGCTCATAGGCGACATTTCCAGTTTTTCGAACAATCTGATAAGGCCCAATATAACGCGGACTGAGCTTACCCTTTCTGCCGAACCGCATCATGCCTTTCATCGGCGATACCTTCAGGAATACCCAATCGCCTACCTGAAACTCCAACGGTCGACGCCATTTATCCGCGTATGACTTCTGTCGACTCTGGGCTGCCAACAGTCGCTCCCGAATAAGTTTTACCTTGTCCACGGCCTGCTGGACCATATCTGGGCCGATCAACTCTGACTCGCCAATATCAAACCAGCCAATCGGCGATCTGCATTTCCTGCCATATAGAGCCTCGTACGGAGCCATCTGGATGCTGGAATGGTAACTGTTATTATATGCAAACTCAATAAATGGCAAGTGATCATCCCAGCTGCCTCTGAAATCAATAACGCAGGCCCGCAACATATCCCCTAGCGTCTGTATAGTGCGCTCGGCCTGTCCGTCGCTCTGAGGATGAAAGGCTGTGCTCAGACTCACCTGAGTCCCTAGACCCTCCTGAAACGACCTCCAGAAACGCGCCGTAAACTGGGCGCCTCTGTCAGAAATAATAGATATAGGAACTCCATGAAGCTTCACAATCTCTCTAATATAGAGCCTGGCATAATCCTCGGCGGAATAAGTAGTCCTGACGGGAAGAAAATGGGCTGATTTCGTCAGCCTATCAACAACGACCCAGATGGAATCATACTTCCGTGGAGTGCGAGGCAAACCTGTAATGAAGTCCATATTAATAACCTCCCACTTCCAAGTCGGGATTTCCATCTCCTGCAACAGTCCACCCGGCTTCTGATGCTCAATCTTGACCTGCTGACAATTAGGGCACTGGGCGACGAACTCTGCAATATCCCGCTTCATGTCGTCCCACCAGTATAAGCATCGGAGATCATGATACATCTTCGTAGACCCAGGATGGACCGAATAGCGAGCATAATGTGCCTCGCTCATAACCTGCTGCCGAAGGCCTGCAATATCAGGTACACACAACCTGCCTCTGTATAACAAAGTACCGTCCGGTGAAAACTCGAACGGAGTCCTCTCCTTATCATAGGTTGTGTCCCTGTACTGAGCTAAGACAGAATCTTCGTATTGACGCCGCTTAATATCGTCCCTGAGGGATGACTCAGAAACCCCTCGAACAAAAATCCGTGTATCTCCAGAATCGGCCAGACGAACCCCGAGACTAGCCAACTGCTGAATATCACGGGCTATCTCTCTTCTGTCTGGCTGTAAATCGGCCAAACTGCCCATAGACTTCCGACTGAGCGCATCGGCAACAACATTAGCCTTACCCGGATGATACAGACTATCCACGTCATAATCTTTCAGAAGCTCCAGCCACCTCCGCTGTCGCAAATTAAGCTCTCTCTGCCTGAAAATATACTGGAGACTCTTATGATCAGTATAGATATCCACATGAACGCCATATAAATAGTGTCTCCATATCTTCAGAGCATGAATTACCGCTGCGAGCTCCAGATCGTGGGTAGGATAATTCTTCTCATGCTTCTTGAGCTGCCGGGAAGCATACGCTATAACTCTGCCATGCTACATCAATACACAGCCCAACCCCATGCCAGAAGCGTCACAATAAATAACATACCCGTCCGGTCCCTCTGGAAGAGTCAGAACTGGGGCTATAGTCAGCTTCTCCTTCAGGAACTGGAAGCTCCGTTCACAAGCATCAGACCACAGGAACTTAGCTCCCTTCTGAGTCAGCCTTGTCAAAGGCGCTGAAATCGAAGCAAACTTCTCCACAAATCTCCTGTAATAGCCTGCTAACCCCAGGAAACTGCGTACCTCTGTGGGCGTCGTAGGTCTGGGCCAATTCTTCACGGCCTCAATCTTCTGTGTGTCCACCCGGACACCATCAGCTGCAATAACATGCCCCAAGAAGGCCACTGAAGACAGCCAGAATTCACACTTAGAAAATTTCGCATATAATTTCTGATGCCGGAGTACCCCTAATACCGATCTCAGATGATCTGCGTGCTCCGCCTCAGACCGAGAATAAACCAGGATATCATCAATGAATACAATTACAAACATATCCAAGAATGGCCTGAATACCCGGTTCATCAAATCCATGAATACTGCGGGGGCATTAGTAAGCCTAAAAGACATAACCCTGAACTCGTAATGCCCATATCGGGTCCGAAAAGCTGTCTTAGGGATATCGGCCTCTCGTACTCGCACCTGGTGGTAACCGGATCGAAGATCTATCTTCGAAAAACACTTAGCGCCCTGCAGCTGATCAAACAAATCATCAATCCTGGGGAGGGGGTATTTATTCTTTATAGTTACCTTATTCAGCTGCCGATAATCAATACACATACGCAGCGACCCGTCCTTCTTACGCACAAATAATACCGGGGCTCCCCAAGGCGAAGTACTGGGTCTGATGAAGCCCTTATCCAACAAATCTTTCAGCTGATCCTTCAACTCCTTTAATTCTGCAGGCGCCATTCTATACGGAGGAATAGAGATAGGCTGAGTGTCTGGGAGTAAATCAATAGAGAAATCTATCTCCCGCTCTGGAGGAAGACCTGGAAGCTCGTCGGGAAAAACATCTAGAAAATCATTAATCACGGGGACTGACTGAAGTGTCGGCGTCTCGGCGTCCAAGTCTTGCACCCGAACCAGATGATAGATATAACCCTTTCCGATCATTTTCTTTGCCTTAAGGTATGAAATAAACTTACCTTTCGGCGATGCTGTATTACCAGCCCAATTTATAACTGGCTCCCCGGGAAACTGGAAGCGAACTACCTTATTCTGGCAGTCAACATTAGCGTAACAGGAAGCTAGCCAATCCATACCCATAATAACATCAAATTCAGTCATTTCTAACTCTACCAGATCTGCCTTAGTGTCACGGTCACAAACGATCACAGAACAGTCTTTATAAACCTGTTTCGCTACAACAAAATCCCCTATCGGTATGTCTACCTCAAATGGCTCTATAGGTTCAGACATAATACCAATTTTACCGGCAACAAAGGGTGAAATATATGATAAAGTCGAACCTGGATCAATTAGTGCATACACAGATCGAGAGAAGACCAATAAAGTACCTGTGACGACATTAGGAGATGCCTCCTGATCCTGGCGGCTGGCCAAAGCATAAATGCGGTTCGAAGGACCGCTAATACCAGAAGCTCCACCACGGCCTCTGCCGCGACCCGCTGGTGCCGAAATACCCTGCCTCGTAGGGCGCATAGCCACTGACGAAGATGAAGACCTAGCGGCTGATCCGGTAGGCTGCGCTGCACCACCCGAACTACCCTTATACGGGCAATCTCTCACAGAATGGCCCTGACGGCCACAAGAAAAGCATGCACCGGTGGCTCTGTAGCACTCTCCCGTATGATATCTGCCGCAAAAAGAACACTGAACCCTGGGTGGCCTCATCTGACCAGAACCCCTATCTGTTCGTGAACCTGAAGCCCTGGAGCTCTGGCCTGCTCCTGAATACCCTGGGCTATCAAATCTGCGACTGGTAGGCTGGGGAGGCGCGCTCTGCGCCGGCTGAGATGAAAATCTGCTAGGCTGCTGCGGCTGTTGGGGCTGTCTGCCCCGAAAATCTCCAGATGACCTGGCCCTCTTGGGCTGTCTCCGATCCGGGCCCCTGTCAGGCTGGTGTCCTCCTCTGCCCCGATCCTCCATGCCCTGGGCATGGGCCTGGATACGGGCAATGTCCATACCGGGCTGAGCAGCCAATACTAAGCAGCTATCAACAAAATACCGATCCAGCCCCATAATATATCTGTGCATCCGGTCCGCCATAGTAGTCACCACAGTAGGTGCATATCGGGCCAAGGAATCAAACTCCAAACTGTAGTCCCGGATACTGCGGCCCTTCTGCCTCAATAATAAGAATCTATCAGATCTGGCTCGTCGCAACTCTGGGGGCAGAAAATGTCCAAGAAATGCCTGAGAAAAATCGCCCCAAACTGCTGGAGGAGCGCCGTCCCCCCTGGATATCCCCCATGACTCGTACCAGTTTGCCGCCACATCATATAACCGGTACGAAGCTAACGCGACTGACTCTGTCTCGGAAGCATTAATCAAATCTAGAGTGCGTCGCATCTTCCTGATAAACTCCTCAGGATCCTCCTCGGGCTTTGTCCCGAAGAACTCTGGAGGGTTACAAGTCAAAAACTCACGGGCTCTCGAACTATCACGCCTGACTGCCCGGTCACCTCCCAGTCCATGCCCCTGAACCTGCCCTGCCACAAGTCTAGTCAGCAACTGGACTGCCTCCCTCATAGACTGATCCTCAGTGCCTGGCCGTGGAGCTGGAGGCTCAGGTACTGGAACTGCGGGAGCTGGCAGTGGAGCCGTCCCCCGATCTGCAGCTACGGCTGCCCCAATCTCCTCCACGAGTGGCGGTGTAGAAGAACCCTCTGTCTGGGGCAAAGTCTCCGGAGCAATATATACCTGGGCCCTGGTAGTCCTCTGGACCCGGCTAGTCTCTCCTACGGCAACTGACTTGGCCTTTTGGGCCGCTGTCGCCTTTTTTGGAGGCATATCTACAAATATAGCCACTCGTTAGGAAGGGGTCATCCTGATAACACATCTCTATCGCACGATCTAAGACAGAAAGAAGGGTAGTATCCTAAATGCCCTGTAGCCTCCTGTTTATAGGCGTGGTGCACAACACACCGATAAACAAGACTCTACTAGACACGGTCTGTGGACATTCCGAGGACGAACTGCTCTGATACCACTTTTGTCACGACCCAACCCCGTGGGCCGCGACCAGTGCCCTAGCTGGGCACCTATACGTACCCGATACCCCAAATTAGCATATTAATAGAATAATAATATAATAATAATATTAGTGGTCGCTACAGAATTTAGCAGAAAAGCAGACTTGGCACACATAGGCCGATAAGGCCATCACAGAACAGAATATCCCAAACATATGTACAGAACCCACACAGATGTATCCACAGACCTCTACAAAACATATCATAATCATAAGACGGGACAGGGCCCCGTCATACCCTGAACAAAGTACATATCCAGATAGCAGTGACAGACTGTACCAAAAGATGGGCTCTGTAGAAGAGAGCGCCCCAAATAGCAGAAATAGGATCCTAAACGTGTGGATCAGCGAACCTGTCGTCAGTACCTGCGCGGCATGAAAACGCAGCCCCCGAAGAAAGGGGGTCAGTACGAAATATGTACTGAATATGTAAAGCGGAATCACAGAAGTCAAATCATAATGATTACAGAAAATGGGTACAAAATCCAGAGTGTCAAATGCATATTTCCAAATCAGACAGAATGTGTACCGAAACATATGTCATATCATATCCGATCCCTGCCACGGGACTCGGCAGACAGAACGTGGTCACCCTCCCGACACTGGTGCCACAATACAGAGGAATCAGAAAAGGGGGCGTGGCCCCGTATCATAAA